>NC_047678.1:29994001-30210540 GCF_011762505.2 Arvicanthis niloticus | reverse complement strand
GTATTCTGCTTGCACGTATGTGTCTCACGTGCAATCCTTGTGCCTATGGAGCCAGGAGCGGGTGCTGGATCCTCTGGAACTAAAGATGGCTGTGAGCCTAGACCTGGGTGTTGGGAATATAACCCAGGTTCTCAGGAGGAGCAGTCAGTGCCGTGCCCTTAACCACTGAGCCATCTCTTTAGTGTGAAAATCCATCTATTTATGATGTTTTGCCTGTTTGTGTATGTCTGTGTGCACCATGTGTGTGCCTGGTGCCAGTAGAGGCCAGAAGGGGCTGTCAGCTGGACTGAAGTTGCAGATTGATTTTTAAGCCACCATGTGGGTTCTGGTATTGAACCCAACTCCTCTGCAAGATCAGTGAGTGCTCTTAAACACCAAACTATCTCTCCAATCTGAAAGTTCATTTTTTTTTTCTGTCTGTCTGTCTTGTTGGTAAAAGCACGAGTCCGTTTCTGCTTTCACCGGATGAGAATAGCTTCTAGTCAGGCACCTTGTTTTAATCTTACTTTCCAGGCAGGCCAAGCCCAATTTTACTTTATATCATACCTCTGGAGTATAAGAGACCTCCCATGAGCTTAGTCTTTCTTCTGCCTTCGTGGTATCTGCACGCACATACAACACACACAGTGGAAGACTAGTTGCATAATTTACATTTGTTTCAACCATTCTCAACAATAAGCCAGCATAATCAAAGGACAGATTAGGTAAGGAGGATGCAGGGCTTTATTAGGAACTGGTGTTAAGAAACCAGGCAGTAGTGTTGAAGACCCCCATACTCGGGAGACCCTTCCTCAAGCCTCCGGAATCGCGACCACCCAAAAATCACAAGAAACCATACCTGGATGCAATCAGCAGAGGTTTATTAGGGGAGGAGCCGGCGGTCAAAAACGACAAGCTCTTTAGCTCCAAGAGCAGGGTTTTTGGCCACGTGTGGTGGGATAAAGGGTCTTTTATAGCATGGGGTGGGGGGAGGAAGGCATTTTCACGCGCTTACACATGATTGGTTGTTTTACAAATTTTGAACATAGCACTGGGAAGACCAAGGGAGGGGTAACCAAGAACAGTGGAACATTTCAGAGAATCTAGCCCAAATGATCTAGAGTCATGTGAGATCACTCTGCACACTCATTCTTCTCAAAAATGTGGTTTTCACCATGCTATTGTGTCCTATTCTGCCATTTCAGATTACTATCTTTACTTTTTCCGGCTATAGGGCTATGGCCCCACCTAGGTGATAGCATCTTTATCTGTAGTCAGGAATGCCTTCCTGCCTTGGGCGAGGCTTGGGGAATGTAATCCAGCAAGTGTCCTTCACCTGGAATGTGAAGGCCTGAAATCTTATTTTCAGTTCCCAGTTCTGTAAGGCGGAAAAATGTATACATATTTCATAAAATGGCCTTTATAATTTTTCACTCTACAGTGTCACACACTGTTAATCCCAGCACTCTAGAGGCAGAGGCAGGTGGTGGATCTCTGAGTTTGAGGCCAGCTTGGTCTACAGTGAATTCCAGGACAGCCAGAGTTGCACATTGAGACCCTATCTAAACAACCCCCCCCCATTGCAAAAAAACCAAACAAACTAACAAAAAAAAAAAAAAAAACGACAAAAAGGAGTGGCTGGTAGGTAGAGGTCAAATAGGTCTATCGATAATCTAAGGAGCTACTGCAAACAGTAGCTTAATGTGGCAACCAAATATGCCTGCCTTCTAATTCTGTTACTTCAACACTATATTAGGGTTCTCTAGAGTCACAGAACTTATGGATAGTCTCTGTATATAGTAAGGGAATTTGTTATGATGACTTACAATCCGTAGTCCGACTCCCCAACAGTGGTCAGCTGTGAATAGGAAGTCCAAGGATCTAGTAGTTGCTCAGTCCCACAAGGCTAATAGAGTGTAACAGATATACTGGCAAGTAAATGCAAGGAGAAGAAGAGCAAATCTTCTTTCTTCCAATGTCCTTATGTAGGTCTCCAGAAGAAAGTGTGGCCCAGATTAGCGGTGTGTACCACCAAGCCGGGATCTGTGATTTGTTTTGTCCCAGGCTGACCTTGAACTCAGAGGTCTCCTTGCCTTAGTCTCCTGGGATTCATAGCCACTATGCCACAAGATCTCCATGTCAAGATCTAGGTCAGAAACTTGTGTCTCCCAGCCTCAAGATCTGGATCACAGGTGAGCAGTCCAGTTCTGGATTGTAATACATTCCAGATATAGTCAAGTTGAGAACCAGTACAGTAGCCATTACAAATACTGGTGTATTTGTAATGAACCTCACTTGAAACAACAGCAAGAATAAACATGTGCATCATTACCAAAACATTCAAGACTACTGGGGCATCACCTTACATCCGCGTAGTTAGAAAACAACTCAATGTCTAGATTCTAGTGGTTCTTAGGCAAAAGTTTGTCCTGGTTTTCAGTTCTTAATGTTGCTAAGACTCCAACAGATTTGATGATAATTATGAAACGGTAAAGGGCCTGAGAAGATTTCAGTTCAGTTTCCCTGGGACTTGGAGTTCTATGGTAGTTAGTCTCCATCTTGCAAATCTAAACTCAGTTGGGGAAAATCACTTATTAAGAGGTGAATAGTGGGGGCTGGAGAGATGGCTCTGGAGAGAGCGGTTAAGAGCACTGACATCTCTGACAGAGGTTCTGAGTTCACTTTCCAGCAACCACATGGTGGCTCACAACCATCTGTAATGGGATCTGATGCCCTCTTCAAGTGTGTCTCTGAAGACAGCTGCAGTGTACTCATATAAATAAAAAGTAAATAAATCTTTAAAAAAAAAATGAATAGTGGGTTGGCAAGACGGTTCAGTAGATCAAAACATTTGCCACCAAGCTTGATAACCTGAGTATAATCTGCAGGATCCACATGGGATGAGATTCATCCCTCAGCCACAGGTTGTCTCTGACCTGCACATGAATGTGTGATGCTCATGTGCACACACACAATAATCAATGTAATAAAAAAATCAGTAGCTGGAGAGATGGCTCAGTGGTTAAGAGCGTTTCCCACTCTTACAGAGGACCGGGGCTCAGTTCCCATTGCCCACAGTTTATATAAAACCTACTGACTGCTCATATGTAAATGTGTAGGGCTGAACACTTGGGATGGAATGAGCTATCAGAGAACTTCCCCCTAGAGAAAACTGATTCTCTCTGCTGGCATTGATTAGTTCTTAATCTTGCTGCTGGTGGGGAGCTTAAAAAATATCTTCCATCTATATCAGCATGTCACGTGATGTCATTATGCAGGTCTTGTTTAGGGAAGCATATTTCATGGGACACAGTTTCCCTGACCTGCTTCATCCAGTCCAGCTTAAGATTGTTTTGAGTCTTAGATCCCTTAACTGGGAAGTATTTAGAAACACCATTATCACCAGGAATCACTCCAATATTATACTTAAATTTTCTTTCAGCAAAACTCCGAGTTCCAAGCTGGAGACCTGGCTCAGTGGTTAGGAACACGTAGTACTCCTGCCGAGGATCCAAGTGATTCCCAGCCTCATGTCAGGTTCTCAAGCTCTGAGGAGACCCACACCTTGGGTTTTTGTAGGCACCTGCATGTACTCACACTTAGACACATATACATGATTTAAAAAATCATCAGGCTCAGCGGTTTAGAGCACTGACTGCTCTTGCAGAGGTCCTGAGTTCAATTCCCAGCAACCACATGGTGGCTCATAACTATCTGTAATGGGATCTGATGCCCTCTTCTTGTGTGTCTGAAGACAGCTACAGTGTACTCAAATAAATACATCTTTAGAAACAAATCTTTGGAGCTAGAGAGGTGGCTTAGCAGCTATGAGCACCTCCTATTCTTACAAAGGTTTGATTCCTAGCATCCATATGGTGGCTCACACCATTCGTAACTCCACTCCTGAGAACTTGACACCTTCTGGCTTCTGCAGTATCACAAATGCTTATGGTACACAGATACATAGTACACAGTACCCTTTCTAGTGTAGTTGTTATGAGACATGCTGAGAGCTATACTGCTCACAGGACACATATCAAACTCAGTTATGACCAAAGCCCACAGCTTGTAGACATTGCTGCTACTGAGATATTCATTCCCACATTGTACATTTCATTGGATATTTGGTCACAATTTATGTGAAAATATAGAGAAATGAGAGCATTGAGTGTCTGATATATTGAAAAGGTTCTTGCCAGGCGGTGGTGGTGCACACCTTTAATCCCAGCACTCAGGAGTCAGGGGCAGTTGGATTTCTCAGTTCAAGTCCAACCTGGTCTACACAGTGAGTTCTAGAATGGCCAGGGCCACACAGAAGCCCCATCACAAACAAACAAACAAACAAACAAACCCTACCCACTCCCCAAAAAGGAAAAGGTTCTTATTAACTGAGAAAATGTTTACCAGCCAAGTTTATGCTGAGAATCATTTATTGAAGAAATGAATGAATGAATTTGAAGCAAGTATCTTCTACTACCAAGTTGTTCTTCTCAAGGAGCTGCTCTCTTTCAACACTCCCTACGGCTTCGTACACAATAGTGTACTCTACCACTGAACTCCAGACCCTGGCTCCCAAATTGGGAATCTTTGAAGAGTCAGTCATACTCCACACGGCTCTCTGAGAACTCAGTAACTTTTATTAGTGTTCAAACTCATCTGAGGAGTGTTCCTGTAAGAGAAATGTTTGCTTAGAGGAACTGAAGTCAGATTAAGAGAAAAGCCAATGCATTGGTAACCACACATACCCACAATCCAGCAGGAGGGTGCTGAACACTGAACTGGGGCTGACTAGAGACATTCTGATCTCATTGCAGGATAAAAAGAAAGCAGAGTAGATATAGGCAGAGAGGAAAAGCAAAGGACGTGGCTGCCTATGTGATTCTGAGGACTCCACTCCAGCAGAACAGATGGGGAGTAGAAGCATTATATTAGAGGTGTGTGGTACCCTGGGATAGAACAGGGGCTGCATGAGGAACAGAATGGGAAACTGATGTCCATATTCAAAGTTTAGCCCTATTGATTTTCAGCTCAGCGTATGAGGTAAGTAAGTCTTTCCAGACCTCTGCTTCTTTGAATATGAGATGTAGCTAAGAGCTATGACTTTAAAGATTCTGTGAGGGATCTGGGAGAGGAGATAACAGTAAAGGGGGTGATAGTAGGCAGGAAACAGGGTTGGGGATAAGTGACAAGGACCAGCCCTCCTCCTGTTATATGATACAGATAGAGAACTTGTGCAAGGCTGTGGGGAGGAATGACAACCCATTTATTCAGTCTCTTGCTTCACACCATGAAACACTGCCATAGGCATGTATGTCACTTTGCAAAGCTGAGAACATTTCTTTGTACTTTTCAAGGTTTGGAAATACTGGTCCATAAGATACATATGTACTCAATTTGTTACACTGTCTATAACCTGGTTGTTCTCCACAATGACTTTAAGTCCTCCCTGCTCCCAGCCATTGTGAGACTACTGCCCTCTTGTCTCCACCAGCACTGATAATGTCCCAGCCTTTCCCAGTATAGCTGGTAAATTGGAATGCCATTATTGTTTCAGTTTGAATTTGTCCAGTTATTCAAGAGCATTTGACCAGGCTTTGCATGTTAATTAGCTCATGATCAAACCCAAGAGCACATCCTGTCCCTAATTTTTGTTTTAGAAACAAGGTTTTACAGTGGAGGCAAGGCTAGCCTCAAAATTACAATCCTTCTGCTGTAGCTCTCAGGTGCTAGCATGTCAGATGTGACTATTTCTTCTGTAAAACTAGTCTTTGCCTATTTTTCTGTGAGTTTTTCTGAATATTAAGGTACAAGTGCATGGCTTTAGTCCCAGCACTCTGGAGGCAGAGGTCGGTGGTTCTCTGTGAGTTCAAGGTAAACCTGGTCTACATAGAGAGTTCCAGGACAGCCAGGGCTACTTAATGAGACTATCTCAAAAAACAAACAAACAAACAAACAAACACCCCAAGGGGCTTGGGGTGCTTAAAGGAAGAAAGAAGAGATACATATCCTTGTTTTCTGCCTGAGATTTGGGATGTTGGGGTGGGAACATTTCCTTCCAGGTTCTGCCAGCTGTCTACTAACTTACCCGCGGTGTTCTTTATATACCGGAGATCTGGCATCAGCTGGAGTAATCATAGGAATATAATATTTTCTAATACAGTTTTAGAGAAAACTAACATAATCTTAATGTTTAACTCAAAATTTAGGAGAATGGATTGTTACCCTGTTGAGTTATAAATTTTTATTTCCTGTTTTACTCTTAAAAATGAAAAAGGAAAAGAGACTTTACTTACACATGGTCCATCATGCACTTTAATTACAGTTCTGTCTTCATATCTGGAAAAAATTATATTATGAAATCATTGTTTGTTTTTTATATGTATGTATGTATGTATGTATGTATGTATGTATGTATGTATTTATCTATTTATTTATTGAGGCAATGTTACTGTGTATAACAGTCTGGCTGTCCTGAAAGTCAGTCTGTAGACCAGGTTGTCCTGGAACTCAGAAATAGCCTGCCTCTGCCTCCTGAGTGCTGGGACCAAAGGTATGCACTACTACTAGCTGGCTTGAAATGATTATTTTTGTTTTGTGGTATGCCATAAACCATGACACACCAGTTCTTTCTTGGTGGGACCAGGACAAACAAAGTTAAGAAAGAAATATTTTGTTAATAACTCTGAATACACACACACACACACACACACACACACACATCTGATGCATTTATTTTATGTGTATGTGTGGTTTGCCTGCATGTATGTCTGTGTACCCATGGAGGTTAGAAGAGGGTGAGTTTGGACAGCTTACAATAGCCTGTGATTCTAGCTCCAGGGGATCCAGTGACCTCTTCTGGCTTCCATAGGCTCCTGTATTTACTAATATTGCTATGCTATTTACATGTGCTATGTGTCTACACATACACACACACATAAAAAAATAAAACAGTTCTTTTTGCTGTTGTTGTTTTTTTTTTCAAGACAGGGTTTCTCTGTATAGCCCTGGCTGTCCTGCTCCTGCCTCCCAAGTGCTGGGATTAAAGGTATGTGCCACCACGGCATATATATGTTCAATGAGACCCTGTTTCAACTAAAAAGACAAACTGGAATCCATATGAAGAAACAGCCAGTACTGGGCAGCTCTTATGAAGCTAGAAAACACAATGAAATATATATTGTATTTGTATATGTTTTTCTCCAGATTTAAAAGACAGTAATAATATTTATGCCTTTGTTAACTGGTATACAATGGATAAAGGCATAGATGGTATGGCAGTGACAGCTCAAAAAAAGGATGGAATATCTAATAGTTTCATTTGTAATTGTTGTGAATCCAGATTAGATTGCTTTAATGTAGGGGTTGGTCTTGTGTGCTGTGTATTCAGATGCTGACTTCTGTACCCCAAGGTCAAGTTGCAGTCTGGACATGGGCATTTTATTGACCAGTGTGCTGTAAAGAATGTTCCCCCCAATAATCCCTGATTCAATACTAAAAAGCTAGAACCTGTGATTGGGCAGGGAAGAGAGGAAGGGGGAACTTTAGGTCAAGTGAGGGCATCTCAGACAGGGAGAAGGATAGACCATGAGGATGGACCATGAGCATATGACCAAAAGAAGCTTGCTCTGAGGACACACATGGAACAGAGCAAGACTCAGTTGGCAAGTGTGATGGTTTGTATGTGCTTGGCCCAGGAAGTGGCACTATTTGGATGTGTGACTTTGTTGGAGCAGGTGTGTCACTGTGGGCATGGGCTTTAATACCCTCAACCAAGCTGCCTGGAAGCCAGCCTTTAGATGAAGATGTAGAACTCTCAGCTCTCCCTGCACCATGCCTGCCTGGATGCTGCCATGTTCCTGACTTGATGACAATGGACTGAACCTCTGAACTTGTAAGCCAGCCCCAATTAAATGTTGTCCTCAGAAGAGTTGCCTTGCTCATGGTGTCTATTCACAGCAGGAAAACCCTAAGACAGCCAATAATGGTGCATTTATCTGGTTGTTAACAGTTGGGTTAGAATAGCTCAGAACCTGCCTGACATCGAGCCAGTAGCTTGTTAATAAATCATGTCTTTTACTTGGGAGCTAAAAGGGAATGACAGAGTTGGGCAGACTCCCCCCATCCCCAGTAAAATTACTGCTGCACTGTAAAGTTTGTTTGTGACCCAAGGGCAACTTCTAAGAGAATATTTAATTTCCTTAATTAATTTATTTTTATTTTTCTAGAAAGGGTGGTTTTTTTTTTCTTTTTTCTTTCTTTTTTTTTTTTTCTTTTTTCTTTTTTTTTTTTTTTTTGTAGCCCCGGTTGTCCTAGAATTCAGTATGTAGACCAGGCTGGCCTGAAATTCAGAGCTCTGCCTACCTCTGCCTCCCAAATGTTGGGATTAAAAGTGTGCACCACCACCACCAGGTAAATATATTTTATTATAATTATTTTTGGTTTTGTTGGCTTGTTTTAGATGGATGTACTGTGCAGCTTTGGCAGGCCTAGACCTTGCTGTGTATACCAGACTGGCCTCCAGTTCACAGCCATCTGCCTGTGTCTGTCTCCTGAGTGCCAGGACCACACATGGACACCATAATTATTTTTGAGTTGTTGGAGATATTGAACACAGGGCCTCACATATAACAAGAAAGAATTCTATCACTGAGCTATCTCTATAGCTCAAGAAAACAGCTTTATGTTTATATATGTATATGTATATGTATATGTATATGTGTGTGTGTGTGTGTGTGTGTGTGTGTGTGTGTGTGTGTGTGATGTATGTGTGTGCTGTCTACTCATCTGTGTGTAGGTACCTGCTTCACTGTGTATGTGTGGATAACCTGCTCTATCTTCATTTACTTTATTTTCTTGAAATAGGGTCTTTCACTGATCCCAGAGCTAACCCTGACAAGCCACAGTGGTCCTCCTGCCTCTGCTCTTCAGAACTGGGGTTACACGCAAGCAGTCATGGCTGCCTTCCTCAGGTGGAATAGGGGATTTGAACTCTGTTCTTTATACTGGTGTCACAAACATGGTCCCCCTGAATCATTTCCCCAATCTCTAATTTTTTAAATATAGTAAAAGTGAGCTTGTATATAACAGCGCCTCTTTGTCTATTGTGCTATGGGTATTTCTTGCAGTTATCTATGCCAGTCATTGAGGCTGATAGAAAAATTTCACCTCAGAGCTGAACATGGTAGTATACTCCTTTAAACCGAGCACTCAGGAGGCAGAGGCAGGTGGATCTCTATGAGTTCAAGGCCAGCCTAGTCTACAAAGTGAGTTCAAGACAGCCAAGGCTGGTCACATTGAGAAATCTTGTCTCGAAAAACAAAACAAAATCACCTCACAACTTTTATGGGCTCTAGTGTAAGTTTTAGTATTTGTACAACCAAGTACACAAAACAAAGTTTATTCTTTCGTGGCCAAACATCTCTCATATGGATCAAGAAGATTATTCTTTTTCTTAAAAAGGATGATGACAAGGAGGGAGGGATGTTTGACCTAGCCATGTGTGATGTGCAGACTTCTGTGCCTTGGATCAAAGACTTGGGCATTTTGTAGTTGTTTTCAAAAGCTAAATGTCACAGGCCCCAAACTAAACCACTGACAGGATGAGTGTTTAAAAAAAAAAAAAAAAAAAAAGTAAGCTATGTGGGGGAATAATCTGCATTTAAAGACCAATAAACCATTAGTTGGGCAAACTTATCACCCAGCTCACTTCTGCTCCCCATCCTCTCCTCCTAGCCACACCTCCTTTTCTGCCCATCCCCCTCCTCCTCGTTAAGACATGTTTTAATTACATATTTTATGTGTGTGCATGAGCATGTGTTTGTGTACGTGTGTGGCATGGTGTATGTGTGGAGGTGAGGACAATTTCTAGAATTTAGGGTTGTCCTTCTACCATGTGAGTCCCTAGGATCAAACACCAAGTCATCAGGCTTGGTATCAAGTGCCTTTACCTGCCGAGCCATCTCACCAGCCCATCTCTGCTTCATTAGGCTGTTCTGTAGCCAGGTGAACCCACTGGGCTATGGTCACATGACCTGAATCCTGTGCCCACTTGCTACTGAGTTCCCTCCATTTGGTCATTGTCCATGCCAGGCACTGCACTCTGACCTCTGTGGCTTTCTGTTTCTGCATTATTGGACCAGGATCCCATTCAACTTTGGGGAGTAAGAGGAGAGAGGGAAGAAATGGAAAAGCAAGTAATGGAGGGGTGTGTGAAGGGAAGAATGGGAGTGGTTGAGGCCAGAGATAATAAAATGAAGACTCACAGAATTCTGGAGCAGAACTGGCACTCACCCTGGTAGGTTTCTTGGTGACTGCCACATATAGGCTCACTGACCTTGAAGTAGGGGAGTATGCAGCACATCTGTGTATTCTTGATTCACAAGGCCTGAAGTGAGACACAGAACACTGCTTCCTTCATCTCCCTCCAGGCCCCTTGACCATTGTTAGTGGTAGCAGGAATGGTGGATAGAGTAACGAACACTAGACCAGGAGTTCAGAAGACAGGCTTCAGATCCTCCACATCTATCCTGGTCCTCACCATTGTTCCCTATATAACTATAGTAAATGTTCTGTGCTTTCCTAGCTTCCCTCCTCTTCCTTATTAGAAAGAAAGTCTCTGTTCTACAAATCACAGAGTGTCATTGTGATAGTACAGAAAGTAAAAGCTGGGAAACGTCTTCCCAAACAGGCATTTCTGGAGCTGGAGAGATGGCTCAGCACCTGTTGCTCTTTCAGAGGAGTGGAGTTGGGTTCCCAGCTCCTGTACCAGATGGCTCACAACTGCCTGTAACTCCAGCTCCAGGGGATCTTCTGTCTTCCACTGGGACCTGTGTACATGTGGTGTGAGCTCATACAGACCCACATACATTAAAATAATTATTCATAAGAAAGGAAAGGAATTTCTAAAAAAAAAAAATGGAGGGAGTTTCTTTTATTTTTCTTTTTGTTGTTTCCTTTTCTACTTTTCTTCCCTCTGTGTAGCCCTGGCTGTCCTGGACCTCTGTAGACCAAGCTGGCCTCTCTGCCTCTCTACTTTGATATTTCTACTTTTTTGTTACTTGATTGATTGATTGATTGATTGGAGACAGAATCTCTTTATGTAGCTCTACCTATCCTGTAACTTACTATGTAGACTAGGCTGGTCTTAGACTCACATAGAACTTTCTACCTGCGTCTCCCCAGTACTAGAATTAACATGAGACATCGTATCTGGCAAAAATTGGGATTTATTATAAGCATTGGTGAGTGACTTACAATCCATACTGTCTTAAATAGCAATACACTCAAACTTACCACATCACAATTAAGAGGAAGTGCCGTTGGAACAAGACTGGTATCAGCACATTCCAAAAATATTCCTTTACTTGCAGTTTCCCACCCGTAGTTAATCCAGCAGCATTTTAAAAAAGAATTCAAAGATGTCAAACAACCCCTTACTGGGTAAATATATAAGAACATCCAGAAGTCAAAACTCTAAACTGTGGATTTATAAAAAGCAGTTACAACATTTAAAAAGATGAGGCTTCGCTCTCATCAATGTCCTTATCTGGATCCTGTTCCGCAGCTTCTCTTTCCTGTTGCTGTTTCTTCCAAAGCTTGGCCATCGCCAGAAGCTTGAGGTTAGGCTGGTTGGCAGCATCCTCTGGAAAGATGTAGTCATAGACTTCTACCCATCCGGCATCAGACCCATCGTCGGCCTGGACCTTTCTTCTCTTCTTGACCTTTTCTGGCATGAGTTTGTCTACTCTCTCCTTGTCTGATGCTGTTCCAAATTTATCTTCAAACTTTCGCCAGGATTCCAGCAACATAAGCCTCTCTTCTTTTTCCTCACAGTTTCTCATGGTCTTGTTAGCTTCTTCATAAATCTGTCTGCATTTAGCCACACTTCCTTCTTCTTTCCCAGAAGATAACTCAAACTGAGCAAAACTAATCCATACCTTGACGTGCTGTGTTCGCTGAAGCAACCGTCGGTAAAGGTTTCTTGTTCTCTCAGTTTCTTCCTGCTCAATCTCAAAATCAATATATGATTTCCAAAGTACCTCTGGCATATCCAAGCGTGGCTGGCTGATGGCTAATTCATATATTGCCCGAGCTCTCTCAATATCACCAAGGATTGTCTCTAATTCTGCAAACTTAATCCATGACGTACAATTTTCAGGTCCAAATTCCAAAAACTTTTCATAAAGCTTTCTGCATCTGTCAAATTCTCGAAGCTGTAGTTCCAGTTCTATGTAACCTTTGAATAACTTGTTCTTTGGACATTTGCCTATGGAAGTTCCCAGAGCTCTTCTGGCAAATGGCAGATTTTTCTGTCTTATTTCAAACTGTGCGTAATATAACCACATTTTGGCAAACGTGAACTTTTTGTGAGGAATGAGTTCCAAAGACGCTTGATATACCTGTCTTGTCCTCTCAGGATCCTTGGCCTCCAGCTCTTCATAGAGTGCATAGTTAATCCAGAGGTAGATGTAGCGCTTCCAGTGCCTCTTCTCCTGGATGGGTGGCACATTGGCAATGGCTCTCTCATAGACTTCCCGCACAGTGTCAGCTTCTGCATCACTTTCCACCAAGCGTAAATAATCAAACCATGCATCATAATTGTGTGGATCAGCCTTCACTTCTTCTTCATACTGGAATCTCCGCTTGCTCACGAGGATATCTTCTATACCCCTCCGGTCACCAAACTTCTTCTCAAAGAGGGTATAGTTTTTAAAGAGTTCTTGGGCTTCTTGTTTTGGAATCCTATCCAGGGCATATCTGTAGATAACTCGTACCCTTTCAAATTCTTTCTGGTTTTCCTCAAATTTAGCAAAGGCCACATACAGGTGTTCGTCCATATGCTCATCCCCAAAAAACTCAACCGCTCTCTCGTAGACTCTCCGAGCTTGAGCAAAATAAGCATGCTTCTCTTCAAACCGAGCATACTTGATCCAGTTCTTCACAGCAGGGTGCACGAGCACAAAGCGTTCATAAATGGTGCGGGCCTTCTCCACCTCTTTGTATCTCAGCTCAAAGTTGATATAGGAGTGCCAGGCCTGCTCCTCAGGGTGCCATTCCATCCAGCGTTCAAACACCTGCCGAGCACCAGGAGGATTGTTCAACATCTCCTCCATGTGTGTGTACTTGTACCAGAACTGGTCGACTCGTGGCAGAGTTGTTACAGCACGGTCCCAGATATTTCGGGCATGGTTGACCTGGCGGTTCTTCATTTCCATTTCTGCATATTTCAGCCAGAGTGGAATAGTCTGGTTGTTGACACCTAAAGCACGCTCGTATATGGATCGAGCCCTTTGAATCTCCTTTAGACTTTCCTCCCATTGTGCATATTTTATCCAGTTGCTAATCACAGTTCTATTTTTTCTTATGTTATCTTCAAAAGTCTTCCTTTTCCGTAGTTTGTAATCCTCTAATTCTTCTTTGTCTGTGATCTTCTGCTGAGGTGGAGGCGGGAGGAGCTCGAGTTCTCTTTCTTTAGCTTCTCTTAGAAGCTGCTCAGCAGTTATCTGTACCTCTGCAGGCGCTTTGTTTTTCACCTTGGCCACTTTAGGAATCCGCTGTTTCCCGGCTGCTGTGGAGGCCGCCATGATTGCAGCGGCGGAAAACGAGCGACCCTGGCCCACACCTGGACTTCAGAAACCGACTTCAAGAAACAGCCCGCACCGCAGAGCCAGCCCACAACAAACTAGATTCCGGAACCTGTTGGGGACCGCACTAGCCCCACGTTGGGTCGGCCAAAATAATGTTGCAGCCCAGGCAAAATGTTGAGGCCGGGGCCGACCCACGTTTGGGTGGCCACTGTATCCCGGCCCAAGCTGCTGCTCTGGTCTGTGGGTCAAGGTTCCAGCAAGAGCGAGGGTGACAGCAGATTCTACCTAATGTCAGAGATTCGTCTCTGATGATCCCTCTATATTCTCTGATCTCTGTCTATATTCTCTGATCTCTGGTTCTGTCTTCTATAGTCTGACTAATGTCTTCTATCGTCTCAATTCTGATCTGTTCTGTCTCTGCCTTTTATATGTCTCACTTCTAAGCCACGCCTCTAAGTTACACCTTTAATCATGCCCTTAGGGCTTGCCTCTAACTCTGATCTCTATAATCTCACACACCTTTAATCTCAAGGTATCTAAACCAAGATTATCAGAGTGTTCTCAGCTGTTGTAGGCGATTGTAATTCAAATCTCATGTCAGGGTATATGGCTCAAGATGGCTGCAAAGCTGATAGCCATTTTCTGCTAAAAGTTGGCACCCAACAGTAACCGGAACCGGAAAGGGAACTTGAAAGGATGACCTTTGACCACTGCACAAATCAGGGGAAACGCCCATCCTTTCCGTAGCAACCGCGTGGGCGTCCTCTGTGGAGCAGAGCAGCTTGCAGGAGGTGAGAGTGAAGTGGATAGCGCAGGCTGCACTGCAGGGACTTGGGGCTCGGATGGCTAGGGCTCACCCAGGTCTAGCTCAGTGATGCGTGCAGCTGTAGGCAGTGCCACCTTCGAGGGGCATAGAAACCCATCTCCGATGTGGAAACTCGGGGGAGAAGCCGAAGCAGTTCTTTCATTATAAAATATGGCAAGAACACACCAAGTCCCTGGAAAAGCCAGAAGATTTCACTTACAAGGAAATTCACATGAAGACAACAGGTTAGCTAGAAGAGACACCCACTTGGTTTTTCCCATTCTCTGCAGTCCTACATTCTCACTCATTAAGAGGAAGGGACTTGTGGTTTAATGGGATGGAGCTGCCTTGCTAGGCTAGCCATAGAACCACTCTGTGATCTGCTGAGTGGTTGCTCAAAATCTTAAAACCAGCTCTATGTATCACTCCCTTGCCCTGAAGGCTTCATACCTTCCCTAGAGTACAGAGAGAATTTAATGGGGAAATTACTAGATAGGCTTTAGTTATCTTTTTTTTTTTTCTAAAAACTTCCTCAGAACAGCTTTCTGATAGAGAGATACTTTTAAATTTCTTTCACTTATTTTTAGCGTGTGTAAGTGATGTGTGTCCATGGCACTGTGTGTGTGTGTGTGTGTGTGTGTGTGTGTGTGTGTGTGTGTGTAGACAACTTTGTGGAATTGGTTCTCCTGATGGGAAAAATCTTACCTTTTCTGTTTGCTTTGAAACTATATCGCTGTGGCTAGCCTGGAACTTGATATGTAGACTACACTAGCCTCAAACTCAAGATCTGCAGCTTGCCTTCACTGGGACTGGGACATCTTTATATCTGGCTGTTTTATTTGTTTTGTTTCTTTTTCTCTTTGTTTCTTTCTTTGCTTCTTTTTCCTTTGTTTTCTTCCTTCCTTCCTTCCTTCCTTCCTTCCTTCCTTCCTTCCTTCCTTCCTTCCTTCCTTCCTTAATAGGATCTCATGTACTACAGGCTGACCTCAAATTCTTCATGTAGAAAACACCAATGACCTTGATTATTCTGCCTCCAAATGAGAACTGGGTTACGGTTTATAGGCCTCTAGGAACAGAACCAAGCACTCTGCCCACTGAGTTCCAGACCCAGCCCACAGTACCCATTTTGTATGTATAGAAGCACATTAAAGAGTAACTGTATCTGAACCAATGGCCAACCTCCAGTGTGCTTGACTGTGTCTGCTTCATCCTTCCCACAACTTTTATACAAGCCTTCAACAAGGTAGAGGAAACTGAAACATTCCTTCTTTGGTTTGAGTTGCCCCTCAACTGTCTGGTGTCCAAATATTGTTGGGGTTTCCTTGCAGGATTTCTGGAACATGCATGTTATCTCTCCGGGTGTGGCTTAACAAGAAACCAACAAGACAGATCAGTTGTCTGTATTGCAAATCCCAAGGCCCAGATTTCCACCCAGGATATTCATGAGGTGAGTCTGGCCAATGAGTAGCAAAAGTTACCTGGATGTGAATTGTGATTTCATCTTTTTGTTGTTGGTGATGATGACACAGGATCTCCATGTATAGACCTGACTGTCCTAGAAGTCCCCATGTAGATCCACCTATCTTGGCTCCCCATGTGTCAAAAGGTTTACACCACACACCTGATTTCCCCCCTTTTTTAGATTTATGAGTGTTTTTTGTGTATATATGTATGTGTGATGCAAGTGTGTCTGCTGCCTGTGGAGGTCACAAGAGGGTGTCAAGTCCCTTAAAACTGTAGTTGTAGATGGCTGTAAGCTGTGGGCACTGGAGCTGTGGGCTGGACTCGGGTCCTCAGCTAGGCCATCTCTGCAGTGCCTGTCAGTGTTTCAAAGTTTTTATCATAGAGATTGTTCACATACTAGGTTGGGTTTCCCCAGGTATTCCTTTTTTTTTTTTAAGACATGTTTTTTATTTTATATATGTATGTGCCTTGTTAGTTTATGGTTGGTGCCAGATATATTTTTTATTTTATATGTGTATGTGCCTGTGTTAGTTTGTGGTTGGTGCCTGCTGGCCAAGGCCAGAGACTGAGATGTTGTGTAGGCTTTGGGAACCCACCTAGGGTCTTCTGCAAGAACATTACTTGCTCTGAGCTGCTGAACCATCACTCTGGCCTCTTGCTTTAGGGTTTGTTTGTTGTTGTATTTTTGGTTTGGAACAGGGTTTCACTGTGTAAGAACCTTGGGGGATGCTGCTCTGTAGACTGGGCTGGCCTCAAACTCTGAGATCTACCAATCTCTGCCTGCTGGGATCAAAAGTGTGTACCACATCCACCAGGCCCTTTTAGGGTGGTGTTTCAAGGCTGCTGTGGATGGGATGGCTTCCCTGATCCTCTCTCACTGTGTCTATTGCTGTATAGGAAGGGCACTAATGTTCTTTCCCATGTTAACTTCATAGCCTATCAATCTGCTGGAAGTTTATCAGTTCTAAGAGTGTTCCGGTGGAGTCTCGGGGTCTCTAAGTACAGGCTTATAGTGTCTGCCAATGAGGCAACTCTGGCCTCTCTTTTCTATTGGCATCCCTTTTGTTTGCTTCTTTTGTTTGATTATTCTTGCTAAAACAATACCATTTTGAGGGAGAGTAGAGATTGTGGATATACTTGTCTTGTTCCTGATTTTTCTGGAAATGCTTTGAGGTTTTTTGTTTGTTTGTTTTTGTTTTTGTTTTTGTTTTTGTTTTTGTTTTTGTTTTTTTTTGTTTTTGTTTTTGTTTTTTTTTTTTTTTGTATTTGAGGGGATTCAGTAAAGAAACTGCTGACATGACTCTCCATAATAATGATTAAGGTTGTTTACTGTAGATATGAGAGAGCAGCCAGAGGCATCTAGAAGAGTTCAGAGCAGACAGAGGAAGAAGTAGATTATGTTGTGTTTTTAAAAAACCAGGATATGTTTTGTGAGCAAAGTCTGGTGAGGTGGAAGGGTGCCTTGGTGGGCCGACCTTGAGGCATCCCTTCCCCCTGAGGTAGCAAACATATGATGGGTATAGTATAGAATAGAGGTTATTTAAGGCAATGATTAGGGAGGAGAGAAAGAGAGGAGGGGAGGGGGAGAGTGAAAAGGGAAAAGGGGGTTAAGGAGAGAAAAGAGTCAGACAGAAGGGGCAGAGAGAGCAAGGAGGGGACAAACAGCCCCTTTTATGGCAAGCCAGGCCTACCTGGCTGTTGCCTAGGCTGGAGCCTAGAAGGCATGCTGACATTCCTCCATTTTGCTTTAATTTTTAAAAGGAGAAACTAGAAAGAGGTGGTGGTGAACCAGGGATAGGACCATCTTGATCTTTAGCTAGTTCCTGCTGACTTTGAGGTGTTGTGTCCCTGGGAAACCTAAGAAAACGAAGATGGGGATGTTGGTCCAGTCTTAGGAGAATTGGCTGTTTCTTTGCTATCTAGGATCTGTGGGACCATCTGTGGATAGGAAGAAGCAGGTGTAGTAGAAGCATCTGTGTCTGTGAGAGCAGGTGCTGGCACATCTGTTGTTTCTCTGGAGCTGTTCTGGATACAGATGTTGAGTAGATGCCTGGATATAGCAAGATGCTGAAATATATATATATATGGTATGTATATATATAATATATATATTAGAGGTAGAGAATACAGTTTAGTACTTTGGGGAGAATAATCTTCTTAGGTGTATATTTGAAACCCTTAGGTCTTGGTGGTTGGAGTGATTGAAGTCCCAATCCCAGGGAACAAGAGGGGAATCCCATCCTCTGGAATAGGTAACAGGTAGAAACTTAGGCTATTGATTGGCAAGTGTACTTATCTAAATGGAGTCTGTTTGGTTACATGGATCTGAGTGGGTTTCTTGGAGCTTATAAGTTTACAAAAGAGATAAATCTGTTAACAGCATGAACACTATTTGAGATGCATTTAGGGAAGACAAAAACCTTTTGTGGAGCAGAAGGAGGAAGAAGGGCTTTTTCCTTCTATCTGGGAGATTGATTCTATTTAAATTTAGCACGATGATAAACCTTTTAAGGTTACATTTAAAAGACAATTAAATTAACTTGAAATTTTGACCTTGTGAATAAGATAGTTGAATATATAGATTAGTATGAGAAACACCTTAAGTCTATAGTTAAGAGTGATAGAGAAAAGGTACGGGGTCTTGACAACAGCAGAGTCAGGGCAGCTGATGACAGCTGAAGATGACTTGACAGGGTCACTGCAGATGCTGTAAGTGGCAATTGTGAGTTAGTTCACCGTGTACATATAGCCAGCAATCTTTAAAGTGCCCAGGTTGCATGACATTAAGGACTTGGTAGGCTGAGGTCAGGGTCTGAAGCAAAAGGTGAAATGGCAGGTTACTGTTATTTATGAGGGGGGATGTCAAGGAAGTAAGGACCTTGGAAAAGTGTAAGAATAGAATGTTCAGTCTCTGGAAGCTGCTTGGTGAAAGGAGAGAACTGATTCCCACAGGTTATTATCTATCCACTCCATGTATATGAGCATAGGCATGCACTCACACACACACACACACACACACACACACACACACACACACACACACACACACAGGCACACACACAGGTACACACACACATGTATACAGTTACTCGTACACACAGGCATGCATGCATAGGCACATACATACTCAGGTACACACACAGGAGTGCATACATATACATACACACATGACAAGTAAGTATTAAAAAGTTTTAAAACAAATTCAGGACTGTAATGTCATGATAGTCTAATTATCAGTTGATAAGCTTCACTCCCATTTGAGTACTGACATCTTGTTTTTCCTTTGACAGCTCTTATAACAAAACATTATATGACAATGTGAGCATAATTCAAATGATGACAAATGGTCCCACCCACAACTATCTGATGGCATATACCTTGAACATATGTTCTTGAAAACTGAGTAGGTTATGTGTCCTCTTCCTCAATGATAATAAAAGTCTATTTGCAAGCCCAGGCTGGTGATTTCAGTGTTGCTAAGAAGTGAAGAGCCCAAATGTGGTGGTGCACACCTTTAATCCAAATACTGGGGAGGCAGAGGCAGGTGGGAGATCTGAGTTCTGAGGCCAGCCTGGTCTACAGAGCTACTTCCAGGCCAACCAGGGCTACATTATGAGAACCCATCTCTGAAACAAAACCCATGGCTAGTTGTAAGAGCAATTTGTCTGTGACATTTGTCACTTCACTGCTATAGGTTTGACTCAGATGACCAGGGCATGTGGGCAGGTTCTCACTGCAGAAGCCATGTGGCAAATTTTCAAAAAAGATTTTTTTTGAGACTATAATTACCCTTTCCCCCTTCCTCCTTTAAACTTTTCCATAGAACTCTCCTCACTAATCTCTTTTGAATTCTTGACCTCCTTTTTTTTTATTTCTCAAACCATTTTTTTTTTTAAAATCAAGGGCATATGGGCTGGAGAGATGGCTCAGCAGTGAAGACCACTGGCTGCTCTTCCAGAGGACCTGAGTTCAATTGCTAGCACACATACAGCAGCTAACAACTGTCCTTAAAGGCAAAACAGCAACACACATAAAAATCTTTAAAAAAAAATAATTATTAAAAGCCCGGTGGTGTCAGAGCACCCCATTAATCCCAGCACTTGGGAGACAGAGTCGACCGGAACTGAGTTGAAGGCCAGCCTGGTTTACAATATGAGTTCCATCACAGTCAGGGCTATGTATGCATGTGTACACAGAGAAACCCTGTCTTGAAAAACCTGAAGATGGAAAATCAAGGTTTAATTGAGCTTATGGTATTGTTGCAGGAAATATTAAAGTTGGCATCACCCCATGCTCTGTCCAGCTACTCTATCCCCAGCAGTCCCAGGCTCACCACCTCCAAGGCAAGCCCCAATACAGTGGTCTTCCCAGCTCTGGTTCTCTTACCTCAGAGCTGCTAGTTCTTTTTATGCCATCCATCCCTATGGCTGGTGGTAACAAATCCTCTTAATCCGGTAAATCAAAGCTCTTGAAGCATATAATTCATCAGTCAGATTTATATATCAATAGATTCTCAATAAGATGCCCACACAATACTGCAAGGCACTGAGTAGTCACACAGGCTGGGGCTCTAATTCCCTCAAAAGACAGAGATCAGTATAGAGCTCTCAGCAGTGCAGCTTGGAATGACAAGATTCCATGCTATCTGGGTTCTCAGTGGCAGCAGCAGGCTGATCTCTGGCATGGAATCAGACTCCTGGTGACTGGGAACCCCTGCTGCCCTGGCTCTGGAACTAGACTGCTGTTGAGAAAGCTAACAAAGGTAGGACATCTCAATCTGGGGTCATTGTGGACTTAACTCCCTAATAAGGAAGGAGAAAAACAAACTGTGCCATGCCAGTATAACTTCTGACAAGAATCACAAACATAAACCAGGCAGTGTATCATACCTTTAATTGCAGCACTCAGAAGGCAGAGGCAAACAGATCTCCATGATTTCAAGGCCAGCTGGGACTACAGAGCTAATTCCAAGGGCAGCCAGGGCTACATAAAGAAAACCTGTCTTGAAAAGAGGGTGGGAAAAATTATAAAAGTGAAAAATTCTAGTAGATTGCCAGGCATGTTTGGCCTTGTTATGCCAGCACTTGAGAGTCTGAGGAAGGAGTTCAAAGACTGCCTGGGCTACACAATGAGGCCCCACCTCAGTGTGTGTGTGTGTGTGGGCGGGGAGTGTGGGATGTGTACCTCATTCTGTCACCATGCCTGTAGACCTGAGTTCAGTCCCTGGATTCCACATGGTAGAGGAATAGCTCCTGAAATTTGTGCTAACCTATTCAAACTCCTGGAAGTTGTCATCTGACCTCCATGTGCACTGTGGCATCCTTGTACATGTGTTCATACACACTCACACACACACACACACACACACACACACACAGGCACACACAATCACACATAGAGGCACACACAAGCACACACACACGTTTAAGAAAAAGTTCCACTACCATATTTAGAAGAAATATTCCTATAGACTGCTCCATGGCTTCTTTTGCCTCTGTCTCCCTTAGTACTGCCACAGACCTGGGCAGTGAGTGAGTTCCAAGCCTGGTCCTGAATTATGTTACTTCTGAAGAGATCCAAATGGGTTTTTCTGGATGAGTCTCTAGGCTGGAAAGAATGCCAAGAGGCCAAGTTGTTGGTGACCACCTTTCCCCCTTTCCCTAGAGCCCAACACATGGTCCCACCCAGTTCCATGAAGGTGGCTGGTGGCCATCCAGCCCTGACCAGCTCATTCTTGCTCTCTATGATCCTCTAGCTTTTCCTGCTTGCCTTGTAGCTGCGACTGGGCTAGGATCATGGAGGGGTTTGTTGTTATTGTTGCTGTTGTTCAGTTTAATTTTGAGACAAGGTCTCACTGTGTAGACCCAAATGGCCTAGAACTCACAGCGATGTGCCTGCCTCTGCCTCCCGAGTGCTGGGAGAGTTGTAGAGTTTGAAGGAAGAGAACAGGGAAGAGCCTGCATGGTAGCCATCAGACCTGGTCCTGATTGTCCTGTCTTTGTTGGCTTCTCAGGTGACCTGGACTACAGGAGAAGTTTATCTGAGCAGAAGTTTTTTTTCTTTCTTTACAGGACAGGGAAGATGGGGAGCCACAGCCCAAGGAGCTCAGAGAAGAGGAAGAGGAGCACAGGTAGAGCCTGGGGTGGGGCGTTATTGCTGTGACACACTGCCCTGCTCTTCCCACTGACACCCTCCCAGTGCTCCTCACGGCTGGACTTTGCTCATGCTGTTGCCATGTTCAGACCTGAAAAGATCAACCCTATCACTCGTTAGGACTGTCCCTTCCTTGCTTACTGTGTAGCTCAGGGGTTCTCAACATTCCCACTGCTGCAACCCTACAGTTCCTCACATTGTGGTGACCCCTAACCATAAAATTATTTTGATTGCTACTTCATAAATGTAATTTTGCTGTTGTTGCAAATCATAGTGTAAACATCTGTATTTTCCCATGGTCTTAGGTGACCCCTGTTACCACCCCAGGTCGCAAACCACTGGTCCAGCTGTTAGCTTGGGTCACATTCTAACCTTGTATTACATTTTCAGTGTGCCATGCACTTTTGTGTGTTCCACATCCCTGCAAATGCAGGTCCCACTGTGGGCAAAGCTCTGATCATCTGCTCTCACCTGCCTTCTCAGCACACACTCATTCATTCATTCATTCATTCACTCATTCATTCATTCTTTAACTATTGAACATCTTCCTTCATGCACAGGTATTGCTGCTTGGAGTCTATACTTTGTATAGAAGGTAGGATGGCCCTATGGGCAGGCACAGTTCCCCAGAGGAACTGGGCTGTGATGCCAAAGCATGCCTTCCTGTTTCCATAGTCCTCAATCAGCTTCATAGCTCAAAGAGCAGGCCCTGATCTTTTTCATGTCCAACATCAGTTAGGATGCTTTCACATCATCCTGTAGGCAGTCCTTCAAGGTCCTTGCCATATCTGTTGTGTACAGAGTATGTCAACTGCTCTCTATCCCGAGAAGCTCTGCACTGGGCTCTGTGGTTTGTGGAGCCCCTAGCACCTTGGGGTTTCTTGCCATGTGCCAGCAGACCACCAGATTTGGGTGTATTTGCCCTACATGCTCTCCCTTATTCTTTTTTTTTTTTTTTTAATATATATGAGTACACCGTAGCTATCTTCAGAGACACCAGAGGGCATCAGATCCCATTACAGTTGATGGTAAGCCATCATGTGGTTGCTGGGACTTGAACTCAGGACCTCTGAAAGAGCAGTCAGTGCTCTTAACCACTGAGCCATCTCTCCAGCCCCAGTCTCCTCATTCTTAGTCATTACTTAGAAGGTGGAGCGTTTCCTTCTGGCTTGTTCATGGGTTCTCAGTTCATAGGTTCTAGCTGGAGCCTTGAGTCTCATTTCTGGGCTATCTCTGATACACTAGATGGTCTCTTCTCATCTTCTTCCTTGCTGAGAAAGAAAGGTCACTGGTTAGCAATAGGTGGGTCAGTAAGAGACTCAGCTGTTGGGCCGCCATGTGGCTGAATCTCTGAGATGGTGCTGTAGCAAAGAGAAAGTTTAGGATGAAGACTCAATTTTGGAAATAGTACATGTGTGTTTACCAGTCCTTACCAGCTTCACCGAATATCTGCTGTGTGTTCTGCAGGACACTGCTGCAAACACCTGGGAGACAGCAGTCTGTGGGTGGTGGCATTCCCTAAAGGGACACAGGCTGTTTACAAGAGGAGTGGTGATAAGCTGCTGGCTATAAACAGTGTGAATGCATAGAGAGAGGTGGCTGCAGTTAACACTGGTGAAGAGGTAAAGAGACTGGGCCCACAGTGGCTTTTGAGGTCTGTAATATGTGCTTTATTTTTAAACAAAAGACCAAAGGAAAGGGGCAAACACATCTCACTGTACAGTAAAATGTGGCTTTTTCTTGACTCAAGTTGGGTGAGGACATAAGTTATGACCCTTTTCCTATCCTAACTGAGAAAGAAGAAGGAGTACTTAGTTCCAGGCTGCTGTCAGTAAAAGGTCCACCCTGTGAGGCATGTCAAGGCTCTGCTCACTTGCTTGGTTTAAAAAGGTCACATGTAATAGGGCACTGGCCCTGTGTTCTCCTGTAAGAGCAGCTGATGACCAAGTGTGGTAGACACTGGGTTAGGTCTGATTCGCTTGCTCACTGTGTTCTGTTCTTGTCTCATCTCTCCTCTTGAGCAGTGAGGGTCGATCATGCAACTTGTCTGGCTGGGGAAGGGGGCCCAGCTAGCAAGGAAATGTACCTGTCTTCACAGCTCCCTGAGAAAAGCAGGCTCTTCTAATGTGAATGCCTTCAGAGCACAGAGCCAGGAAGGCCAGGCTGAGTCTTGGCAACAGTTAACATGAAGCCAGACCTTTGGGCTGGACCCTACACAGTGGTGTTCAGGGACTGAGCTCTCTAGGAAGAGCAGGGCGAATGAAGCCGAGGGCAGGTACTCCATGCAGAAAGGGCTCCAGCAGGATCACCTGAGCATTCTATCAGATCCACACAGACCCTGAGGCCAGGTCCCCTTGGGGAGAAAGGGTGACCCACAGCTCCACTGCAGGGCTGGTCGCTGAGTCTAGACAGTAGTGAGCATATTGGTTTCTTTGGCTTCTTCAAGGTGGAAACAGTTGGCTTCAGTTTAATGAAGCAGAAGGGAAACTTGGGAGACAGCATCCCTTGAGTGTCCTGTAGAGACCAGCACTTGCTTAGGCTGTTTTCAGCCAAGGGCAACAGGACAAGGCCTCATGGAGAATGGAGTGCCTTGAGTTGGGCATGGAATTCAGAGGGCAGGATGTGGGTAGTGGAGCCAGAGGCCTGAACCTGTAGTGGGAAAGGGTGGGTGGGCTGTGAAGATGGATAGCACCTCAACTCCTAGGACCTCTTACTCATGAGCCCCCAATACCAGGTTTACACAGTGTCAGTAGGGGTCCATCCTGGGAATGATACTGAGGGACTTAGAGAATTGATGTCTGAGTTTCGGACTGGATGGGACAAGACTAACCTGGCTTCTGACGCCTCCTGACCCAGACTCTGACAGGGAGGAAAAGGGGCCCTCTTTCTCTCCTTCCTTCCTTCCCCACTTCTTTTTTGCCCTGACCTGGAGATTCCTCCCTAGCCATTGCCTCACACACTGCCACCAGCAGGGGGCTGAACTCTCTCCACCAGAGGACTCCAGGGACCTACTTACTGTCAGTGTACACCTGTGTGCTGGCACAGAGTATGATCCACCTGCCCCAGTGCCCCTGCAGGTCACTTGGCACCACCTTGACAGTACACAGACACTTGGCTGATGGCCATTTCAATTGATTTGTATACCTACATCATCATGCACCTAAAAAACTATCAGCAATCAGCCCTGAAAGCATAGGAGCCAAGCAGATAGAATGAGGCTTGATGTCTGAAAGTCATATCCAGATTACAGGTCAGAGCCGAGAAATTATTAGCTGTTTGTCCCTAGGGTAAGTCATGTTGCCTTTTTGAGCTTGAACTAAGCAATCAGAAATGAAAGAACCTCTGCTTCCCCTGATGGGAAACTTAGGATATTGCCCAGTGCAGCTGGGCTCTGAGCAGCATGAAGATGGTCCCTCCTGAGATGGTTACAGACAGGCAGAGCTTGAACCTACCTAACTAGTTCTTAGAGAACACACTGTGCTAACTTTACAGCTAGGACAGTAGCTGGGGAAACAGCAAGGTGGGTGCATGGCATAGAGGTGAGCATATGTGACCACGAGGGGGAGGAGCAGGAGCCAGCACAGACAGAGCCATGTTCACTTGACAGAGTAGATAGTTCTGGGAGGAAGCCGAGTGGCCACATTTCACAGATTGAGCTGTCTAACCAGAAACATTGCAAGGCCAGGGTATGCAGCTGAGGAGCCATGGGACCAGCACCCTAGGGTCCTGCCCCTGCTTCCCCAGCGAAGTTGGTCTCATGGCCTGGCCAGGGTGGCCATCCCGTTGTCCATAAGAGGTTTTCCAGAATCACTTCTGCTGTTCTAATCCTTTCTTTCCTTATAAACTTTACAGTCATGCTGGATGTAGTGGCTCACCCGACATCCCAGCACTAGCAAGGCTGAGGCAGGACGATTGTTAAAAGTTTGAGACTCCCCTGAGCTACAGTTTGAGACTGTCTCCAGACTCTCCTCTGCTCTCACTCCCTCTAACAACCAGCTTGCTGATGTCAACTAAAGACAGGGAAACAAGCTGGCATTTTGATTACAATTTCATTGAGTCTGTGGATAATAAATACTATTTATTTTTCTTCTAGTATAAGTCTCATCCTGTTCCCCACAGACAAACCTGAGTTCAGTCCTGGTACCCATGTTGAAGGAGAGGACTCACTTTTACAAGTTGTCCTCTGACCTCTGTGGTGCATGTGCACACACCCACACACACTGTAGACATACATACATACATACAAACAGAGACAGAGACAGAGACAGAGACAGAGACAGAGACAGAGACAGACAGACAACAACAACCAAACCCTGCAGAAATAGAAAACAGAGTGGAAAATTAATTCTTTTATGTATTGCGGAGACAGTCTTACTGTGAGGTTCAGGCTACCCTCAAATTTGCAATTCTCCTGTCTCAAGTCCATTTCTGATCGTTCCAGTACATCCTTGGATTTCAGTGACCCATGGATGTTATTTATGTTGGAGCCCATCTGAAATTCTGGTTTGTTTTTTTTGTTTTCTCCATAGAGAGCTTCTTGCCCCTCCCAACAACACCTGGCCTAGGGGTTCCCTGATCCTCCCTTGTGGGACTGATGAGGTGCCCAGTTATATCGCACTCCCTGCTGAGGGGTGATCTACCTGCCCTGGGATTGTAGAGACTATTTCTATCTCTGGCAAAGTGGTATGCTACAGGCTCACCCAGTTCTTAAGATGGGGTCACAGTGGGTAGCCCAGAGCTTTGCCAGGGCCCTCTCCTCCTGGGCTCTGCTACATTCTTCTCTCTCCAGCCTGTGAGGTTGCAGGGAGCCCTGCTTTTCAGACACCATTAGCAAGAGTCAGGGGTTCAAAAGAGGCCCTTGTTATTTCTTAGCTCCACGTGCTCCCCTGCAATCCTTCTTGGCTTGGTTCTCTAAGGCCGACCAGTGGATGTTTAAACTGTTTCTGTGCCCCAGTTTGTTGTTTGTGGAAAGAGAGTAAAATCTTGGACTTGCTTAGAAAAGCCCAAAGCACAACCCAGTGCCCCTTTTCCTGAGACTCCTGCCCTTTGTCAGTGGGCCAGGGACACAGGGATTCAGGCTTTGGACCCCCTTCATGCTGGTGGCCATCTGAGAACACGGGGTGGCAGGTAAAGCTACGCAGTAGTCTCTTATTACTCATGGACCCTGGATCTGGTTGTGGGGTTGGAATTATTTTTTTTACTCTCCTCACTCATCCCTGCTGTTTTCTTTCCACATCCAGTTTCTGTTCCTCTTTTCTTTCCACCCTGTGGGGAACAAAGCCATGGCAGCAGATAGGCTCCACTTCTCACTGTGCACCCCAGTGACCTGTTGCTCACTCCAGACCTGAGCAGGCATAGGGAACAGGGCCTGTAGGGTACCCCTAGATGTGTGGGATGGGCACTTGGGTACCAGCACTCCCCGGGTTTAGCCTGGCCCCAGGGCCTTGGCAGGAGGGAAGAGGTGGTATGTTGGTATGTTAGCTGGGGACATGGCCACTAGTTAGTTATGTGGCCACAGGCATCGTGCACCTCACCTGTGGAATGACTTAACCCTCTCATGGACTGGGGAAGCCAGCAGCACTCTTAGCCTAGCCTAGGCAGAGCTCTCATGGTTGGAAGGCTGTCCTGAAAACCTAGGACTTTCTGAGGGACCACAGTTCAAGACAGAGTGGGGAAATAGCTCTTTCTTCTGTGCCTCTGGCCTAGGGTCTGTCCACTGTCCACACCTACCTTAATTAAGCCGAGTGACCCATCAGGAACTCTCAACTTGTTGCCCTGTGGGGTAGCCAGGTCCCCTCTTCCCAGGGACAGTCCTCTCTCTATTTGATTTGGATTTGATGAGCTGCTGAGCTGGGAGACTGCCTGCAGGTAGTGGATAAAAACCTGGGCTCCTGCTGGGGAAATTCTGGTTTCTGGGATTCCACACCCCTAGGTTTGAGGATTTTCTAGTTGCATTCAAAAGAGCTGTCAGGGTTTGAGCTTTGTGAGTCTCACCAGCATGTGAGCAGATCATGACATATGGTTAAGCCTTGTCCCCATGGCCTTTGTGGGCCACACCCATCAGGTGTCAAACAGATCAGCCTCTTGTGTCTCCTTTGTGTTGGTCAAATCAACTACAGCCTCAGGCCCAGAAGCCACCTTCTGGAATCTTTGTATGTAATATAAAGCCCCCCACCTGCACTTTTGAACACAGAGAGTGTCTCTCTCTGTCACTCTTCTCTGTCTCTCTCTCTCTTTCTCTCTCTCTGTCTGTCTCTCTGTGTCTCTGTCTCTGTCTCTGTCTCTGTCTCTCTCTCTCTCTCTCTCTCTCTCTCTCTCTCTCTCTCTCTCTCTCTCTCTCTTCTTCATATCACTTGGCCCAGTATACACAGACCCTTTCCACTGAAAGTGATGGACTGTGTGACATACACTGGCTGTAAGACTTAAAGGTTCTGAGGAGGTTTGGCTGGGTTAGGAGAGCTGGTATGGAGGGCTTTGTCATTGAGGCATTATGCAACCCAGGAGCTCTGGCTTAGCCTTGATCTCAGATGTACAATCTCTGCTGTGTGACCTCATGAAAATGGCATACCCTCAGTTCCCATTACTGTCAAATGGAGACAACCCAGTAGATGCTATTGTCCTCAGTAACCATGGCCCAGTTTCTGAGGAACGTGTGTGTGTGAGTGTGTGTGTGTGTGTGTGTGTGTGTGTGTGTGAGAGAGAGAGAGAGAGAGAGAGAGAGAGAGAGAGAGAGAGAGAGAGAGAGAGAGAGATGGGGGATGGTTAAGTTCTGTGCTTCCCTTTACTTGGCCACCTCCAGACAGGAGGAGGAAACGTGGAACTTGCACATGGGAAGCAGGCATCCCATCCCACTCCTGCACTGAAGTGTGCTTGTGCTCTGCTCTCACAGGGAACTCAGGCTTCAGAACTATGTCCCAGAGGGTGAAGACCTGAAGAGGTGTCGGGTCCCCCAGGCCAAACCAGTTGCAGGTACATGGACCTCTTTTCCCCCATGCTCCTTCCAGTCACCCTCAGAGAAGAGGTACCAAGTCAGAGAGAGCTGTCTGGGGCATTCACACACCTTCTCAGGGAACATACATAAAAGGGTCAGGAGGGCAGGGAGGAGGCCCCTTGTACCTCCAACCTGGAGTGGGCCACAGGTCCTCAGGGCATGAGGAGTAGAAGTGACCTGAGATCCTTGGACAGCAAGGCAAGATGGTGAGTCCTGTATTGCTGGGGAGAGGGGCAGAATGAAAGACCCCAGAGAGAAGCTAACCATAGAGCCTCAGGGGACAACCAGCAGCAACACAAAGGCCAGAGAGAGCCTTGTCCAGATTCCCCACTCCTTTGACTGAGGGTGACAGATGTAGGGTGAAGAGGGAACCTCCTAGTCACAGGAGCAGATTTATCCTTTGTCCTGAAGGATCTGGCTTCGTTTGGTTTTGAGACAGGGTCTCACTGTGGAGCTTACTTTCTAGACCAGGCTGGCCTTAAGCTCACAGACATCTACCTGCCTCTGCCTCCCAAGTGCCACCATGCTTATCCAAGAATCTTAGTTTTTAATTCTTGATACCAACTTTCCATTGTGCAAGTAATGAATGAGTAAATACCTCATCAAAAATTCAGAAGTTGCCCTATTGTTCGTTGCTACTCCTCTTCCTGCCCCATGGAGTAGTGGAGGGTGGCATGGGCACCCCACAGGGTGGGAGGGTGATGAGAAACTGGCCCTAGGCCTCTACCAGGAGGCTACCAGAACTTAAGTTTGGCAGAAGAAAGGAATGTCAGAGAAACACATCCCTGGTGACAGGTCTGAAGGCTGTCCATGTTGTTCCCTTTCAGGCATCCATCCCCAGAAGGGGACACTCAGAGAGAGACCTAGGGACTTACTGGAGCAGGAGGTGCCTGTCATGAGTCTGAGGTGGGATGAAAGGGAAGATAAGGCACCCAGACTCCAGCCATGCCAGACCTAGAGGCCATCCCTAGGACCTTCCCTTTTAGTGCGATAGTTCCCATGGACACAGGCTCCTCCCATTTTGTATCTGGAAGCCTGAGGCCCGGGCCTTGTCCACTCCAGCTATAGCCTGCTCTGTCCCTTTCTGGGTCCTGGGGTCTGCCTTCAACCTAGGAGACCAGATGTCTTCCAGGGTTGCTGCTGAGTGGTGTCCCTCCTCTTCCCTGGGGCCCTTTTGGCTGTTAAGTCTGGAGGAAGAGCTCCCACCCACCAGGCCTGTGTTGTTCTTTCCCCCTCTAGTGGAGGAGAAGGTGAAGGAGCAGCTGGAGGCTGCCAAGCCAGAGCCTGTCATTGAGGAAGTGGTGAGTACCTGGGAGGCCCCTCCCTGCTTGTGCTGCTTCCTTCTCTATCTGTCTCTGTTCCCACCCTACTAACTTCCTTGCCTGCCTGCATTTTTCTGCCTCTATGCCCAGTCTCTGCACTCCCTCTCAGGATGAGCCTTGGCCTGAAGCATTGTCTCCTCTCTCCCTAGGACCTGGCCAACCTGGCACCTCGGAAACCTGACTGGTGAGTGTTGTCCATGAAGGCTGGCACAAGCCCTTTGGGGAGGTGATGGTGTTTGGTGCATGTCAGAGGCCTCGGCTGGGAGGACAGCCAAGGGACAGATAGGGAATAGGGACAAGCACTGCAGGCATAGCTCTGCCCAAGAGAGTCAGGGATGAGGGCTAAGTAAGTAAGGCATGAGACATGGGCGAGGGTAAAGTGCTGAAGAGGGGCCCGAGGGATGAAAGAGCAGGCATCCTTTTGAGCCTCTTCTGTAGGGGGCAAAACTCACATACTCTGGGGGCTCTGACTTAGCAGTGCACCCCTGTGTGCTCAGGATACCACAGTGAAGAGACGGATGGGCAAGCAGATAGGGCTTAGGCCTCTGTTGTAACTGTGAAGTAGGGAACCCAATCTCTTCAAGCCTGGAAGCCCCTCTGAGTGAGCTGAGAATATGGGTGAGGGAAGGTGCTGTAGGCACGTTTGTTGGTGCCTGTAAATCTGTGGGGTGGGTGACAGCACCTACCACAGTGCTTTAATTTGATGAAACAGCCATGAGGTATATGCTGAAGGAACTCCAGAACTAGAGAACTCAGGCTGATTTTAGGAATTCTGGAAGCCCCAAGAGTGGGGGTGGGAGGCTGTGGCCAGAGGGGGAATAGGGCTGACAGTTGGCCACCACAAGTTTCTCTCTGATGCTGACTTAGGGGACATAGAAGGGGGAATCCCACGGAGCCAGCCACCATTCTGTTTCAGTCTTCTACCTTGACTGAGTGTGTGGTAGGCGTCCCCTTCTCTCAGTTACCTCGGTGGAGTTAGGAAGGCTGATGGATGATAGGGTCCAGAAAAGCAGAGAAGGTAGCATCATGTTCTCCCCAGAGCAGCATCTCAGGCAGGATAAATATCAAAGCCCTGCAGGAAGATCCCAGGGCCACACCATGCTAACCCTTAGCTTCTGCATTTCCCCTCTCTCCTGATGTAGGGATCTGAAGAGAGATGTGGCTAAGAAGCTGGAGAAGCTGGAGAAGCAGACCCAGAGTGCCATTGCAGAGATGATCCGTAAGTGCACTCTGGCCAGTGGGGGCCTGCCCTTGGAGCAGTGACTTCATCACAGACCTTTTCCACTTGTCTGCTCTCTCTCCATCCAGGTGAACGGCTGAAAGGCCAGGAGGACAGCCTGGCCTCTGCAGTGGCTGCCAACATTGAACCAGAGGCCTGTGACTCCGACTGACATGTTTTCCTATTTCATCTCTTCAGCACAGACATCTCCTCTGATGTAAACTGTGCTTTTTAACTTCTATAAATAAAGCTTTCTTTAATAGAGTCATGTCGCTTCTATTTTTCTAAAGACAGGCAGAGTTTTTGTAGTTTTGACATCAGAGAAGACCTAATAGGGGCTGGAGAGATGACTCAGGGTTTACTGACTTCTCTTCCAGAGGTTCTGAGTTCAGTTCCCAGCAACAACCACACGGTGGCTCACAGCCATCTGTAATGGGAATCAATGCCCTCTTCTGGTATTTCTTAAGACAGTGAATGTGTACTCAGACATTAAATAAATTGAGAGAGAGAGAGAGAGAGAGAGAGAGAGAGAGAGAGAGAGAGAACCTAATAGTAGTCCCAGTACACAAGAGTTTAGTAACCACTGACATTATTTTAGGAATTCTTCCAGGATCATTGTTAAGAATTAAGAAATCATCTATTTGTAGGGCGGTGGTGGCCCACGCCTTTAATCCCAGCACTTGGGAGGCAAAGGCAGGTGGATTTCTGAGTTCAAGGCCAGACTGGTCTACAGAGTGAGTTCCCGGATGGCCAGGACTACACAGAGAAACCCTGTCTCAAAAAAACTAAAAAAGAAAATGAAAAGAAATTGTCTATATAGCATCACAAGACAATACATCTTCATTGTTCTCCAGAGATCTCCTCATTAAGTAGGGTTAATACCTAGTGATAGTTACATATATTTAATAACCGGAAACATATCAACAGCAGGAATCTTTCCTAAAAATGAATTTCTGATGGGCCTTACCTACTGTAGTTCTGTCATAAATTAGAATCCAAAGTGGACCCATCTCGGGAATGTCACCTGCTATTTTCTAGCTTCTCCCAAGTTGGCTCCTGACAGTTTATTTTAGGGCTTCCTCTCATGCTAACTCATGAAGTGTGCTGGTCCATGTGTGTTGTGTTCCTTCCATACGGTGGCCCAGCTTTGGCAGACAGTGCCAAGGACTTAGGTCATGCAGTACAGTGCATGTGCACACAGAAGTTAGGACACCCAAACAAAGTAAATATAATCATTCAGATGACAGTTTTGAATCTCCTTGTGGCTGCAGATAACCTGGAATACCAGCAGTCGAGGGAGGCAGGGGGATCAGGAGTTCAGATCATCCAGCTACAGGCCAGCTTGAGGCTAGCCTGGGCCATAGAACCTTGTCTCCGGAAGTAGAAAGAAGGTGGTTGTTGGGGTTGGGGCAGGCAAGAGAAGAGAGAAGAGAGAGGAGATGTAGGGAAGGGAAGGTTTAGAGGCATTTCATGTGTTTTGCCTGAGTGTATGTTTGTAACTGTATCTCTGCCTGGTGCCCAAGGAGACCAGAAGAGGGCATCAGATGCCCTGGAACTGCAGTTTCAAATGGATATAAGCCAAGGGTAATTTACAGCCATGGAAGCTGAACCAATAGCCCCCAAATAAGTGTCTGTTTTATTCTCAGCGGAATAAGCAGTGCTATCCCTCTTTACACAACAAGAATTAGATGTAAGAGCTGATCAGAAACCCTGAAAATCAGCTCAGAGTGGCGTTACACACCTGTAAGTCCAGGTCTTTTAGATTGAGGCAGGAAGTTGAGGCCAGTCTGTGCTATAGACAGATGCTCTCAAAAGAGAACAGCCTAACCCCAGGTTGAAAATAAGGGACTAGCAGATCTCTGGTGAGCACAGGATTGGCAAAAAGCAGCAGAGACAGCTGGGGTAACCTCGGTGCAATGGAGACTTAGACATGTGTTTTCAGCTACACTGATGTGCTGGGTTTGGGGATCAGGAAGGTTGGCACAGTGTGGTGGCAGACAGTGAGACCACTTTGGCCAGTAGTGTGTGTTTCCTCTGCCCCTTAGTGTCCTGGTGGACTGTTACACTTGTAGGCCAGGTGCCAGGCCAGGAATTTCATAGGATCACAATAGCTCATGTACACACACACACACACTTAAAACCATTAGGGATATGAGTCCCTTTGTGTGTCTTCCACCAACCCCCTGCTTCACCTTTCCATGGTGGCACCTGCATTCACCTCCGGTCCCATTCACCACACTCACTGTCACTTAGCTGGCCATTAATATATCAGGGCTTCCACAAGCTTCAACAGTGTAAGGAGGCTAGGGGGATGAGAGTGATCTAAGCCAGGCACGTCATCCATTACTGAAAGAAAGGCAGCAAGCCATGCTTGCCCAGGGATGTGGGAGAGAGACATGGCTAATACACTGGCATCTTTTGGAAAGATCAGTAAGGTTGACTGCTGAACAAGACTGATATGGAAGACATAAGACCCAGGGATGAGATGAGAGTGTCATAGTCCACAGACATCCAAATATAAAGGCACATTACAGATTCAAGCGTGACAAAGGCTAGAGAGACGGCTCAGGGGTAAAAGTTAGTCCTTGCTGGGCAGCCCAGACATCCTGTGCTGGAGTCCTGTAACCCACGCAGAGGTGGAAGAATGTAATCCACAGAGTTGGCCTCTGACTTCTGTGTGTGCGAGTACAAGTGCACATGTGTACACACACAGACACTCTACCCTCCAGACTATACCCCCAACCCCAGGCTAACGGGTAACTTTAGATCCTACTCATGTCCCAAGTTAAACCTCATCACATCCCCAGGAATTATCACCCTAAGAGAGCTGAAAGGCTGGGCCAAGTCAACAGCACAAGTGAACCCTGCCCATAGTCAAGTGGAGTTCCTTAGAGCTGGAACAGAGTCAGTCACAGCAGGATGGGCGGGCCTCCAGCCTGCTACAAAACTGAGAGACAGGACATGCCATATATATATATATATATATATATATATATATATATATATATATATATATATGCATGCTTCAGTTTTGATAAAATTTCTAGCCATTACTGTTTGAGTCAATTTCATTATTTATATGAAATTTTCATTAAGATTTTGTTCAAAGATGAGAGTTTTGACGAGATAAAATTAAAGAAGTGGTGAAGACTTGTGCTCTTATGTTAGACATAAAAATGTTTACTTTGTTGTTCTTGTATATCACTTCTACCAACGTTTCTATTTTGTTAAAGGTTAAATTCAAATAACTGTCAAATGTAACTCAAGTTGCCTTTTAAAAATTGTTAATAACTGTATGAACCTTCAACATCTTAATAATCCTTGCTGTGAAATGCTACAGATAAGGTAAAAGCCTTGCTTTCACAAGACCTTTGCAGGTTCTGGTCTTCAGATTGGGGACCCCGTCAATTGATCAGGCCGTGGTCAGCAGCAGGTCAATTTGGAGCAGATTTGACTGAGACCTCCATGTGACAGAAGATAAGGGACACCCAGAGGCCCACGCCAGATTCCGCTGATAGGTCTTGAGAGAGAAGATTATATGAGACCCCACTAAGTTTGATCAGGACACATGAGGTTAAGCAGAGATCAGATAAGTTACCCACAGCCTTTCTAGACTAGCTCATAGAGACATTCTGTCAGTGTAGACAAGGCTCCAGAGGCTACAGAGACTACAAGATAAGTCATTGAAAGATTTAGGAAGTATACTACATATTAAAATGATTGATGGTAATAGCAAGTGAGAGAAGATTTAAAAGAAAGGAATAGAGAAGAGGAATAGAGAAGGTTTAGTGTAAGTCTAGAAGAAAAGAGTAGAGAAGAAGAATAGAGATCAGTTGCTGTGAGTCCAGAGGAATCGAGAGGAATAGAGGAGACTAGAGAGAGGTGAAGAAAGAGAAAGGTGACAGGAAAGAATTTACAGAAAGCAGAAAAAAGGGATTCCAATCAAAGAGAGATAAAACTCTTTGAAAAAGACCAGTGTGCGCATTGCAAGTGAAGGAGCCAGCTTCAGGGTCCAAGAGGGCCCTAACAAATAGAAGCCAGGGCCAGAAAATCCCAGGCCTCGAAAAACACCCCAAGTGGCGAAGATAACAGCTCTGTGTGAAGACGGCTATTGAGATAGACGGGGCAGCTTGGAGCCACCCAACTTTTGATAGACACAGGGGCTTCCTCCAGGCCAATGGGTCAAAATGTATTCATGGACTACCCGAAAATGGTGGACTAAGAGATGGGCTGGGTATCCCATTCATTTATGGTCATCCTAGACTGTCCCTACCCTCTGTTGGGTTGAGACTTACTCCCCAGGATTGGGGCCCAGACAGGCTGCAACTAACTGACAAGAACTCACGGGTAGAGGAAAGGCTCCTCCTACTGACTCCAGCCGGGAGCCGAGGTAACGTGCTTTACAGACGGGAGCAGTTTTCTCCATGCTGGTCAGAGACAAGCCAGCGCTACTGTGGTGGACACAAATGTCATCTGGACTGACTCCATACCCCTGAGATCATCGGTGCAGAGAACAACCTTGGAACTTGGGGCTGACAAGAAGACCAACATCTGCATGGACAACAGGTATGCTTTTGCCACAGTCCATGCCTGCAAGGCTATATGCCAAGAGAGGAAACCCTGATGAAGCCAGCAACTGTGAGTACTCGTTGCCCAGGACACCAAAAGGGAGGAGACTCAGTGGCCTGAGGCAATAACTGGACAGATCAAGTGTCTTGATACGGCAGCCTGTTCCAGTTGTGGGCCTAAGAGATGGCCTCACTTAAAGCACAGAGTAAGAAAAAGAACTCAGATTGCTAGCCATCCTGCCAGATACTACCTAGAGAAAAATAGACAATGGCGCACACAAGAAGGGAGAACTATACTCCCCAGAAAGCAAAGGATTTACCAGGCTAAATACACAGATGGACTCTTAAGATATGAGTGCAACCAAGCAGCTAAGAGACTTAAAGCGTATAAGGGACCTTAGGTTCTAAGCCAGAGAAATAATAAGACTTAGAGTAGATAAGAAATACCTAGGAGAAAACAGCCTAGAATAGGGACCTTCCCGAGGTTTCAAGTGTCCTAGGTAATTAGATCAGAGAGCAGTTTTAAGGTAAGTCAGGAATTGAAGATCCACTGTTTACATTGTCTCCGAAGCTCAGGACAGGTAGAGAGAATATACAGGACCCTAAAATTAAACTACCCTTGGGAACTGGCGCTGGCTAGAGTGTCCCTTGTTCTTGCTCCATACCCAGAATGCCCATTTTGTGTGAGAAATGATTTTTCAGGCTACTAAAAGACTGTTCCTGGTGCTGTGGACCATCCGACCTCCTTGAAGTTCACCATCACCACCTGTGACTGATGTCAACTGGAGAAGATCCAGAAGCCTGAACAACCCCCTACTCTTTGGCTCCAGGTCTTCTGCTATTCTACAAGGCTAAAGAAGCAGCAGGCCTTGACTCCTGAGACCACCCCAGAGGCACAGGGAAAATGCTGCCTTGGAGGGTGGGACTTAGTGTGTGTACACCCAAGGTTAAATGACAGCTTGTGATTACAAGATTGAAGTTGAAATGTGAATCTAGAGTTATATAGATTTGTTCCTTTTGCAATTTCTCTTTATTATATATGTGATTTTATGTATATGTAGACAGCTATGTGCCACAAAATGTGGAAAAGTCAGAAGACAACTTTGAAAGTGTGCTACAAAGAAAAGGAAATGTTTTGAAACCCCTAGTCAATAGAATAGAGCCCAAGAACCCCTGCTAACAGATACCTAGTGCCTAAAATTGATAAATGGTAGACTTACAGCTCCGGGTTAACACCATGTGTTTCCACTGCTATCTTTGATGAAAACAAAGATTATTGTGTACTTGTCCAGCTAGATCCCGCAGGTACTCTTGAACTGAGTTTGAGATACACCCTAGATGATTCTGCAGACAGCCTATTTTCCTTGACTCTAGCTGTTACATTGTGACTAGGAGTGGCCATAGGTATAGAGACAGGTGTAACTACATTGATACAGACACCTCATTACTTTCATCAGCTGAGAGCTGCCACTGATGTGGATTTGAGAGCCCTAGAACAGTCAGTAACAAAGTTAAGTTGTTACTAGACTTGCTGTTTCTTAAAGGAGAAAGTCTGTGTGCTGCTCTAAGAAAAAATGTTACTATTATGTAGACCATTCAAGAGTGACCAGAGAGTAAATTCAGAAAAAAAGTTAGACCAGAGACAAGATAGAGAGGCACAGCAATGTTGATTCGAGAGTTGGTTCAATCCTCCCTTGCTGGACCACTTGTGATTTTACTTTTGCTTTTAACCATATGCCCCTACATTTTAAATAGATTAGTAACTTTTGTTAGAGAAAGGATAAATGCTGTTCAGCTTTTTGTGTTGCGCCACCAATATAAGACTTTGGGTCAAGAAAATGCTAATTATGATGACACTGGAGTTTAAACTTTTCTAAAGATCCTAATCGGAAAAAGTGGGGTGAAAATAGACTTATTAATAATTGAGTTTTTATGATTAAAAACATAACCAAATTGGAAGAGGTGGGGATGTAGAGTGAAAAATTATAAAGGCCATTTTATGAAATATGTGTAGATTTTTCCGCCTTACAGAACTCGGAACTGAAAATAAGATTTCAGGCCTTCACATTCCAGGTGAAGGACACTTGCTGGATTACATTCCCCAAGCCTCACCCAAGGCAGGAAGGCATTCCTGACTACAGATAAAGATGTTATCACCTAGGTGGGGCCATAGCCCTATAGCCGGAAGGAAAAAGTGACTCTAGATCATTTGGGCTAGATTCTCTGAAATGTTCCACTGTTCTTGGTTACCCCTCCCTTGGTCTTCCCAGTGCTATGTTCAAAATTTGTAAAACAACCAATCATGTGTAAGCGCGCGAAAATGCCTCCCTCCCCCCACCCCATGCTATAAAAGACCCTTTATCCCACCACACGTGGCCAAAAACCCTGCTCTTGGAGCTAAAGAGCTTGTCGTTTTTGACCGCCAGCTCCTCCCCTAATAAACCTCTGCTGATTGCATCCAGGTATGGTTTCTTGTGATTTTTGGGTGGTCGCGATTCCGGAGGTTTGAGGAAGGGTCTCCCGAGTATGGGGCTCTTCAGAAGTACAGCCCCTCCACCAGAATCCAGTAGTTGTTTGCCAGGAAGTAGAGGAAAAAGGTCACGACGACTAGGCAGCCAGCCTAAGAGACCAACCAGGGTTAGTTCCAGAAGGTAGAACCTGCATCTTATAGGCAAGGTTTAGTTTTCATTGGGGTGGAGATTTGGGGGGTGGGGGGGGCAGAAAGTTCACTCAAGGCTGCTGGGTTGGGACCAATGTAGTCCATAACTCTGTTTAGGAAATAGACTCAAGGAAGGGGGCAGAGAAGAGACCCCTGAGATGGGGCATCAGAACTTTGAGACTGGATTGGAGATGTCTTCAGTCCTTATGGCAAAGTTCCCTTAGGGATGCAGGGGGAGGAGCTGGCCTCCCTCTGTAGGTCAAACACCCTCTCTCTAGGCTATGGCTGAGTCACACCCCTCTCCATCCCCTATCCTACTGATCCCATCTAGTTCTAGGGAATCTGGTTCTATGTAAGAGCTCTGTGTTTCAGAGAGGTTTTTCACCATTCTAGGCATGGCTTGGCTATCTTTTTTAAAAAGGAAGTTGGCCCAGCCCACCCTGTTAGGCACAAGCACCCTCATCAAAGTTCCCAGCCAGCCCCAAGCCATCTAAATCAACTAGAACACTGTGCTTTGCCTGCCATCTGTAATGGGCAACACATATACTTTTTAACAATTTTTCCAATCCCTCTGCACTCCTTACACACACACACACACACACACACACACACACACAGACACACAGATACACAGACAGACACACACACACACACACACACACACACACACACACACACACACAGGAAGAGACAGAGAGAGAGAGAGAGAGGAGAGAGAGAGAGGTGCATGGTCATGTCTGGGTGTGAGGGCTCTGGTGGGCAGACAGCACTTTCCTGGGTCCAGGATGGTAAGGATCACCTGAGCCTGCTGACTTTCCCCTGCCTGATCCATCTCTTTTAGGCCTTCACTCTGGCTGGGTCTCCCTCTATTTATTGAGCCCACTCTAGGTAGCCCTGACTGTCCTGGAAGTCGCTATGTAGACCAGGCTGGACTCAAACTCAGAGATCCATCCACCTGCCTCTGTCTCCCAAGTGTTGGGATTAAAGGCATTCACCACCACTGCCATGTGCTGGTCAAACTCTTTCTATACTGTGGCGCTTATTTGGCCCTGGTTGCCGTTTGCAGGATCCTAGGCAGGGAAGGCAGCCTGACTCTGATTATGTTGCAGCTCCAGAAAGGGATGAGTGATCATTCTTGAGTTCATAGGAAAAGGCCATGCAGCCAGGTCTCCAACTCAGCAGGTCTGGAGTCCAACCAGAGAGTGGAGAGCAAGGCATAAGAGCAACCACTCATCAGGTGAGTTTGAGGTGCCACTGGCTGCTGCTGTCTGTAGAGCAGAGAGAGGATGACCTGAGAGTGAGATGGGATTGAGAGTGGCCAAGGCAGGTTTCTGAGTGTTTGTCTGGTAGTGGGGCTTTAAGAAGAGGTTATCCTATGTAACCAGAATGAACCCGACCCCATAATTTTAATGATGCCTCAGCCTCTGAAGTGCTGGAATTACAAACGTGAACCACCTCACCAGGCTCAGAAAAAGTTTCTCAAGGCATTTGCTCTTGAAGAATTGGCACAAGTGGATAAGGATGGCTAAGTATTCCAAGAAGGCAATCAGGAGAGGAGTGTGGAGGTTAGGCAAAACCAGAGCAATCCACTCCCTCTATTCTCTTCCTCTAAGGTCTGATTCACTTGCTTTTCTAGGAATTTGGTTCCACTTAAAAATTAACTGCCCCAGGACACATCCTGGGAGGAGCACATTCCTTAGTCCAAGGACACCTGCTGGATTAACATCCAGAGGAAACAGGGATTAACATTCTCAGACCACACCTGCAGGTGGGGAAGGCCCTAGGCAGGTAGACACATTCCTCAGGAGGAATCAATCCTCAACATTAACAGACAAGGGAGGTCCTTGCCACCTCATTCCCCAAAGACCAATCAGTTTCAAAGTCACATTGTTCCACCAATCATATTGTGCCTAGTCACTGTTTAGTCCACTCCGTAAACAGTATAAAAACTGCTCTTAACTTCAACTTGAGGTTCTTCTTGGTGCTTCTGGCCTGTATGCAGAGAACTCCAGTGCACTGGGTTATTATTATCATCCAACCTCAGGTTATTGCAGCGAATCCGGACCGTGAGAGTTTCTGGGGGATCGTGTCCCCTGGTTTTAGATCTTTAAGTCCAACACTTTCTGACTGAGTCTGCGTGAGGCCAGAGCAGAAAAGGAGGGGGGCCTCTGCAAAGATGGCGGCTGCTCCTGCTGGTGTGTGCCAACTTGAAGAAGAGGCGCTGATGCGGAAAGAACGGCTGAAGGCCCTCCAGGAGAAAGCTGGGTGCAAGGACAGGGGAGATGGGAAGCCACAGTGCAAGAGGCTCAGAGATGTGGAAGAGGAGCACAGGAAACCCAGGTTTCAGAACTATGTCCCAGAGGATAGAGACCTGAAGAGGTGGCAGGTCCCCCAGGCCAAACCAGTTGCAGTGGAGGAGAAGGTGAAGAAGCAGCTGGAGGCTGCCAAGCCAGAGCCTGTCATTGAGGAAGTGGACCTGGCCAACCTAGCACCTAGGAAACCAGATTGGGATCTCAAGAGAGATGTGGCCAAGAAGCTGGAGAAGCTGGAGAAGCAGACCCAGAGAGCCATCGCAGAGCTGATCCACGAAAGGCTGAAAGGCCATTAGGACAGCCTGGCTTCTGCAGTGCACACCACCATCGAACAAGAGGCCTTGTTCTCCGACTGAGATGCTTTCTGTCTTTCATCTCTTCAGCACACACACATCCTGTGGGAAGGTAGTCTCAGACAGGGATGGGGTTAGGCTGACCAGCACTTTTGGGTCTTGAGAACTGAGCCAGCCCACTGAGTCTCAGCTTCTGTTGGTTGTGACAGTTCATCTCCCAGGGCATTCCACTACCCCGAGTGGGTCAAAGCTGCGATCTGTACATATGTATGTAAACAGAGCTTTGTAAGTTCTGGAAATAAAGCTGCATTCAGTAGAGGCGTGTCGCTTTCAGTTTTTTTTTTTTTTTTTTTTTTTTTTTTTTTTTTTTTTTTTTTTTTTTTTGCTCGGGGGGTTGGACTTGGGATGCAGAAGTTTTACTTACTGTTCTTACTCCTGGGTAGGGCCAGCCTAGGTGAGCCTGGAGGGGTGGGCAGCGCCAAGGTTGACCTTCTGCTCCTAGTCTCTAGTCAGACTCAGCAGTGGTCGCCTCGGAACCCTTAGACCACAGATATAGAGACTGGGATTGTCCTCTTAAGACCCCTCACAAGGCCTTGCAGTAGTTTGTGCCAAGGAAGGAGAGAGTCCCACATGGTCCTCTGGACCCCTGCCAGTATGAGAGTGAGGAGGCTGCACTCTGAAGAACTTCACAGAGAACATGGAAGGTTAGAGGCTATCACACTGCTCTCCCTGATCCTGCACTACTACCAGCCATGCATCTCTTTCCTCTCCCAGTCAGAGCTATGGGTCAGTTCTACTAGAGATCAGGCTGTGGTATGCTAGGGTTTAGCTGTGATCTTGGAGCCTGGAGTAAGCTGTGAGCCTCTGTGTTGATTCTCTAGATGACAGCCTGGAAGCATGAAGCTGATGTAGGTATAGCCATCTGGAGCTCCTCTCTGGGAAGATTACACCTGCAGTTTGCAGGGCCAGCCCCTGCGGACTTCTTTCCTGTTCTGGTTCTTCTTGAAGCAGCAGAGTGAGAGGAACTTCGAAGGGGGTGAGACTTGGTCTTAGGAGATATTTAGGGTTGTTGTGTAATAATTGAAGACCCCCATACTCACGAGACCCTTCCTCAAGTCTCAGGGAATCACAACCACCCAAAGATCACAAGAAACCATACCTGGATGCAATCAGCAGAGGTTTATTAGGGAAGAAACCTGGCAGCCAGCAGTGTCACCAAGCACTCGCGCAGGAGTGGGGTTCCACCCCAACATCCAGTCTGTGGAGGGTTTTAAAGTGAAAAACCACAAACCAGGGGAGTGGGGAGGGGGTTTGAGGGGTTGCCAAGGATACAGAACATAAGAATAGCAAAACATTCCAGAGAAACCCACCCTGAAAGGTTAATAGCCATGTCACTGTGTCCCACCTTCTCATTTACCAACTACTTCAGATTAACTATCTTCACTTCTTCCTGCTATGGCCCCACCTAGGTGGCTAGCATCTTTTTTCTGTGGGCAGGAATGCCTTCCTGCCTTGGGCCTCTCCCACCCACAGCTGGGTCTACTGCCTGAGGCTTGATTCAGGTAATAGTGTCCTCCACCTGGAATGTGTCCTGGGGTAGTGAAACCTTACATTCAGTTCCGCATTCTGGGACCGGCATTTTTCTGCCCAGGTCTAAGGGCAAAGAAGTCTACACATATTTCATAAAATGGCCTTTATAATTTTTCACTCTACATAATAATAAAGCATTTACCTATCTAAGTCTAAGTCACTTTGCTACTGTAGCTGACCTACCTTGGAGGCCAGAAACTGCAGTCTCTGGCATTCAACACCTCAATGTAAAACAGCAGGCTATTAGGTAAAGGATTAATTGTTAGAGCTTTTTCCCTTTTGTGGGGAGCCTGCAGATATCATCCTTGCAGCCATCTTTAGCCATATATCCCAACAAGAGTCTTGATTACAACAGCCTACATTGCTGAGCACATTCTGATAACATCTGGTTTTAGATACCCAGGATCTTCCCTTGGGTGTGTGAGACTTAAAGGTGTGTTACTTAAGGGTGTGACTTAGAGGTCAAGTTTAGAGATAAGGCCTACGGGCATGACCACAAGGCTATGTGCAGAACAGGTACCTAGAGGAGCACCTAGTTTCTCTATTGATTCCATATTGGTTAGAATGAATGGCATATGACTTTAGGGAAGAGGAATTCTAAAGAACAGGGAAGACTGTTACTAGTGGTCAGCACTGGCTGATTGCAACCAATAGCAAAAGCAGTGAGAGGCCGCCAGGGGACAGCTACCTCCCCCTCTGCAAATGGATTCATAGACCCCACTCTAGAAATAACCATTTCCTGCTGGGAGCCTGTGAACAATGAAGTTCTAACAGTGTGGTGTTCTCTACAGAGCAGTGGCTTTGTCAGGGAGAGTACCTGCTGACACTGCAAAGCAGAGTCACTGGAGCACATCAGCAGGAGTGATGACAACTGAGGCCCCACCCCTCAGTCCCTTCACAAGAGATAAAGGGAGCAGAAATCTTATTGACAGTGTGAGGACAAGAATGGTGGAATAGAGACAGTGATCCCTGTGCAATGTCACATGGAGTAAGGAGAGCATGGCTGCAGCAGACTCCACGGAAGTAAAATTAAAAGCCTTTTTTGTTGTTGTTGAATTTCTATGGAACATATTTCTGAGGAAAAGTCTCAGTGTTCTGAAGCCCCTTTGTAGCAGAGAAGAAGAGGCAGACAACAACTGTCTTCAGGCCCCACATACTGTTAAGTGAGTAGGTCACAGCCAGCCCAGAGGGAAAGAACTGGAGACAGTGGCCTCACAGCTAAGGCCCAGCTATCAGGAGCTGATGACAAGGACACAGACACAGACACAGCTCATGATCTTTCAGACCCATTGCTTCTGGCTAAATAAAAAAGGTTCTAATGTGCCCCGCTATGACCTTTTTATAGATTATTAAAGCTATATATGTCTCATTTTTTAACAACAAAAGAAAGAAAATTATTTTTAAAGCAAAATTAATAAAGATACCAGAAAGGGTTAGTAATATTTGTGAAATGAAGGAATAAGTGCCCAGAGTTTTTCAATAAATGTTTTAAAGTTGCAGTCACTTCTGGGGCAGGACCTGAAAGTCAACAGATAGTAAGAAGCAGAAAGGGACAGAACCCCAGACACACACTCTTAAGCTTTGGTAACATATCGCTTTTGTGTTAATAGTAACTGATGAAATTCCCAAAATGAAAGCCAGAGCATTGGTAGCAAGAGAACTGAAAAGCAGGTCTGAAACAGCTAGGGTGCAGGTGCAGTCTATTCTTGTGTTCTGGAAAATGATCTTTCCTGGTAAGTTCAGCCCATGACCTTCCCTGAATAAAAATAGATAATAAAACACTCTTTTATTTTCAGAAAATTCAATTCCCAGCACCACATGGTGGCTCATAACCATGTGTAATGGGATCTGATGCCCTCTTCTGGTGTGTCTGAAGAGAGGGACAGTGTACTCACATACATAAAATAAATAAATAAATCTTTTTTTTTTTTTAAAAAAAAAGTTATCCAAATACTTAGATTATACACTTACCAAAATAATCAAGAAAACTGCTGGGCAGTGGTGGCACACACCTTTACTCCCAGCACTTGGGAGGTAGAGGCAGGTGGGTCTCTGAGTTTAAGGCCAACCTGGTCTACAGAGGGAGTTCCAGGACAGGCAGGGCTGTCCACAGAGAAACCCTGACTCAAACAAACAATTAAGAAAAAGAATCAGGAAAGTCAGACCTGATACTGCTTTGGTGTTATCCAATCCAATTCCTTCATTAGATATGTGAAGAAAAAGAGACTCTGATCATAGTGGCATCTAATCTACCATCACTTTCATCTGGGAGGGTCCACAAGGACTCACAGCAAAGATTCTAAATTGGTGTCTTAGTAACAGAACACTAAGTTCTGTTAGTTGTTGACTCCATGGTGGTGGTTTAAATGAGAATGTCTCCCACAGGGGCAGTTGTTTGAACTTGGTTCCCAGTTAGTGGTGCTTTTTGTGTAGCCTTGAAGCTGTGGAAGGATGAAGTATCTCATGGAGGACTCAGAGCCACACATCCCTTCCAGTCCTTTATTTCCTCTGGCTCCTGCTTACAGCTCAGGAGCCAGTCTGCTTTGTGCCCAGCTTCCATGTTTTCTGTTCCAATCATGACAGTCTCTTAGCCCTCTGGAATCCTAAGTCCAAATGAACCCTTTCTCCTATGCTTTGGTCACGGTGTTTTATCACAGCAATAGAAAAGGAACTAAGCCAACCACATTGTCACAGCTCTTGTGTGTCTGACAGTGTCAATCATATTCTTAGCTATTTTAGGGGCTGCATGGTGTAAGAAAGTTAGTGGTGACTGACAACTTAATAGGATCTGGCATTTCCTATGGGACAAGCCTCCAGGCACACTTGTGAGGGGCTGTCTTGATTAGGTCAAAGACATGGATGACCCCTTCTTTTTTGTTCTTGTTTTGTTTTTTGAGACATGTTTTCTCTGTGTAGCCTTACCTATCCCGGAATTCACTCTGTAGACCAGGTCTTGACTTTAGGATGCACCTGTTTCTGTCTCTTCTGTGTTAGGATTAAAGGCATTTAATGCAGGGCTAAACACTTCTTTAAATTTCTTGCATCAGAGTATTTGATCATAGTGATGGAAAAAGCAACTAAGATAAATGATACCTCGTGTTGTAACTTTACTTGTTTCAATGCCCATTTTTACTGATGGTCTTTAAACACTTTAATCTCCCTTCTAGCCCAGCACCCAGCAGAGGCAGTGGAAAAGAAAAAATAGAGGGGAAGTGGGCCTGTTTAGAGATGGTCCTTTGGAGCAAATCCCATGTGCATTGTCAGGAAATCAGCAGTTTAGTTCACAGGTTACAGCTCGATCCACTCGTAAACACTTCAGGGATATCCTAGCAGTCCAGTTCGGTAGTGTCAGGATATGCCCAGCAGGGGTGGCATGGCCTAGGAGGAACAGCCAGGCCTCAGTCAAACCAGCAGGAGTGAGCAGGAGGGACCAGGGCCAACAGCAAAGCCAGGATAAGTTCATGGCTGTGCCTTTCTCAATGAAGGGAAGATCAACAAAGGTGTGAGACCAACAAGCATTTAGCTATGCAAGCAAGCCAAGCTCAGCCTTGGTCACTGTCCATCAAGTCCTATTTAAACTCCCTCCAAACATCATGTGTCCTCCATGGTTCTTGCCTCAGCACCAGAGTCTGTCTCAGCAGACATCATTCTGCCAATTGGCTGGAAAACATACCTTCACATCAGTTTTAGCACAACACCATCCAACACAACTGACTTTCCAAAGAACCCTTAAGTTTCCTCTTCATCGTGTGTTTTTACTCACGTATTATTTTTACTTATGTATATGTGTATAGGGGGTATGTTCAGATGAATGCAAGTGCCCACAAAGACAAGAAGAGCATTGGAATTCCAGGAATTGGAGCTATGGGCAGTGGTGAGTTGCATGGTGTGCGTCCTACTAGGAACCCAACTCCCTTATCCAATGGTGGAAGTGTTAAGTATTTTTTTTTTTCATGCTCCCCAACCCCCCGTGTTAAGTATTTTTAATTTAGGTATTTTCCTTTTTATATTTTTCTTCTTAAGTTAAACCTTTTTGTAATAATTACAGATTCTCATGCAATTTTCACAATTAGAAGAAATAGAAAAAACAATACACATAACCCCATATCTACTTTACTGTGTTTCCCCCATGGGAGCAACCTGGAAACAAATGTAACATTACAAGAAATTCAAATGCATATATTTAAGGTGTTTTACAGGTCATCAAATGTCCCACCCCCATTCCTGGCTTTGTTTTTTTTTTTTTTTTTTTTTTTTTTTTTTTTTTTTTTGTTTTGTTTTTTTTTTTGCAATAGGTTTCATCATATAATTCTGGCTAGTCTGGAATTCCATCATATAAGATCAGGCTAGCTTTGAATTCACTTGCCTCTGCCTCCCGAGTGATGAGATAAAAGGTTTGTGCCACCCAGCATACCTCCTCACTCACTGTTCAGTGACTTCACAGTGATTGTCTTTGTGTGTGTCTGTGTGTTATGATGAACAGCTAAACTGTGTTACAACTTTGGGATGTTTGATCTCTCCTTTTAGAACTGGATTATCATATCAACTGCAGCAGGAACAACAGAATTAATTATTGCAAACAATGTCAAAAGTAACTAAGGGAGAAACTGTCCATCTATTTTCTGTGCCCTCCCCCCAGGCCTAAGCAGGCCTGCAAAGTCATTTACCACAATAGACCAAGCAACAGTAGGACCTAGGAGATGCATTGCATTACCAGCCTTGGCACCTTGGAGCCTGCTACCTGAGCTAAGAAGAATGGACTGCTTGCTGAGCTAGCCTTGACACCTTCTGGACTGCTATCTCCTTGCCCAGCCCCTGGGCTGAACTGAGAAGAGACTCTGGGGGATGGGGCTTTCCCTTTATATGTGAAAGCAAATTATTAAACTTCGAGCCTTGATCAGAGAACTTTGTCTTGGCTTCATCTCTTCCCGCCCGTTTCCCTATTCTCAGCCTCTCTTACAGGTGAACCAGGTTCAGCTGTTGCTGCTGACGGCAACAATTTTCTAGAACTGGGAAGCAAATATCCTTAGAGAGCATCTCTTCCATTTTTTGGATAGAATTATGGTTTCCCCAAGGAATAACTTTTCCTGACAGTGTGATTCCTTGTATTTTCTTACAGATCTCAGATACTCAGGCTTTTGAGATAGAACATGAATGAGAAACACGCACAGCAGTGGTGTGTCACGAGGCTGAGCTGGTTCTGTGGTGTAGGTGCCAGCAAACACACCAACACCTGTGTCCCTCTGAGCCCTAATGAAGCTTACAAGGAAAAAAGACAAGGCAGTAGATGGGACTTGTTGGGTGCCGACTTTTAGCAGAAAGCGGCTATCAGCTTTGCAGCCATCTTGAGCCATATACCCTGACATGAGATTTGAATTACAATCGCCTACAACAGCTGAGAACACTCTGATAATCTTGGTTTAGATACCTTGAGATTAAAGGTGTGTGAGATTATAGAGATCAGAGTTAGAGACAAGACCTAAGGGCATGATTAAAGGTGTAACTTAGAGGCGTGGCTTAGAAGTGAGACATATAAAAGGCAGAGACAGAACAGATCAGAATTGAGACAATAGAAGACATTAGGGAGACTATAGAAGACAGAACCAGAGATCAGAGAATATAGACGGAGATCAGAGACTATAGAGGGATCATCAGAGACGAATCTCAGACATTAGGTAAAATCTGGCCTCACCCTCGCTCTTGCTGAAACCCGACCTGCAGACCGGAGCAGCAGCTTGGGCCGGGATACAGTGGCTGCCCAAACGTGGGTCGGCCCGGGCCTCAACATTTTGCCTGGGCTGCAATATTTATTTTGGCTGCCCCAACTTGGGGCTAGTGCGGTCCCCAACAGGGACTCACTTGGAAGAGGAAGGAGACTAAGGGGCATGTGAGGAGGACAGCAGGGAGGAGGGTGGCCAGGATTGGAGCACAGGATGTGCTTGTATGAAAAGGTCATCATGAACTCATCCCTATGTATAACTAGTATGTCCCAATAAAACATTCTTTAAAGTTTGTGCATATAAAGTACATTCAGTTTGGACCTTTAGCTTTTAAAAATTAGTTTATTTACTTTACATCCTGATTGCAGCCTCCCCTCTCTCCCTCTCATCCCCCATAATAAAATATTTTTAATAGTATGTAATGGAATTGACAAGAAGCCATTTCAATAGCCACTAATAATATTTATAAAATGTTTGTATTGTGTTTTAAATTTTTATTTTATGTGTGTTGGAGTTTTGCCTGCATGTTTGGAGATGTTGGATTCCCTAGGACTGGAATTGCAGACAGTTGCAAGTTACCATGTGGGTACTGGGAGTTGAACCTGGGACCTCTGGAAGAACAGCCAGTGCTCTTAACTGCTGAGCCATCTCCTCAGCTGCCACTAATAATATTTTTGAAGTTAAAAGGAGAAGAATTTACATTTTAATTATGCCTTCTGGCACACATTTGTCTTCAGCAGGTCACCAGAGAGCTCCCTGTATTCTGTAGTATCTACCTTACACATTGTTTTCAGTCTGGAAGGTCAAAGTTGAGATTTGCCACAGCAAGAAGTGATGCTAGCTAGTTGTAGAGGGTCAGTGTGAGTGACTCTTCTAGGAAAATGGTCATTGCTTTTGCTCTTCCCTTCTGATCAGGTGGGAAAGAACATATTCTTCCAATGGGTAACTGCTCAGAAGCTGCCAAGCTGCCTCTGAAGGCAAACCCAGGTGCACAGAGACCTGGGAATAGCCACAGGTCAGGTTTTGCTGGCTGACTTTCCCCTGCCATGACCTATGTTGCTTTTACAGAGGTAAGACATAAGATGCAATGGACCTAATGGCCCACGTCTTTCTTCAAAGGCTACACTTTTGCCAGAATGAAGCATGCCTGCTTCATGATGCATTGATCCTTCAAGGCAATCCTTGGCCTACTCACCATGAAGGATTTTACTTCAGGAGTCATTTACCAGAGTCTGTCTCTGCCATAACTTTATATCACAGACCAGAAAAATGACACTGGAGTGAATTCATAGAACCACTGATCTACACGAGGTAGACATGGCCTTTTACCCTTAGGTTTTAGTGTTTCCCGTGTTATTGTGAGAGTTATAAGTTACTTTTTTTTTTTAATCACCAGGCCATCAGAGGGAACTCATCCAACTGCAATAGACCTAGGATTATTCCTTTCCCCTTAAGTCCCACTAGCCAAACAGTAGGTGATACATGTTTTTTATACATGCAAAGGTTCATTCACAAGAACATCCAAGTCCTGTTTGAATAATGGGCTCTGTGTGGAAGACTTGATCCATACTAAAAATGTGTAGGGGATCATGATTTTCTGCCTGGTGGCTGACATGAGTTTTCTGCACTCTGTTGCTTCTGGCTGTAGATCATGAATGCCATTATCATTGCACCTGTAGAGACCCACTCCTAGGAACAGCAAGGCATGCTTGCCACTGACATAAAAAATCTTATAGTTCATGACCCCTGGGTTGCAAAGCCAGCCTTGTTTCTGGTTTCAGCAAGTTCAACTCTCTTGCTTCTGACCATAAATGTCACCTCTGGGGTCCTGTTAGATGGACACCCAGGGAACCTAGATTCTTAGTTACTCTCTTGCCTTCACCTGAAAATACTTTAGAGTAGAGAACACTCTCATGGATGCTCCACTCACATTTAGAGTGCATTCTAATGGCCTGTGGAAGTGCACACCTTTAATTTCAGCACTCAGGAGGCAGAGGCAGGCTTGGACTACAGAGCGAGTTCCACGATAGGCTCTGTAGCCTGGTGGAACTAGCCTGGTGGAACACGATAGTACCACCAGGCTACAGAGAGAAACCTTTTCTTGAAGATTAAAAATGAATGAATGTATGAATGAATAAATAAATAAATAAATGTATGTAAAACTCAACAGATGAGTGAAGGCTACAAGAGGATATGGAAAGAGAAGCCTGGTTTCCTTCCACATTACAGCGACATCCATTTCCTCTGTATCTAGGTAGCATCACATTGAGTGCCACCACCCATGGGCTGACACTCACACAGAGTCCTGTATGTTTGCCTCCAGCACTGAGGCATTTATGGAGTAACTATATCTCCATTATTGTTTTCCACCCCACGGTTGTGAGCTCTGGGCACACAGTAGGCGTCTGGGTCAGTGGGAGACAGATGCACTATGTTGGTTCACTGGAGAACTTAGTAGTTACTTCTGATCAGGAATAGCACTCCTCCTCCATCCTGTGGACATAGAAAATAGCAACTGAAGATAATAGATCTCGGTTTCTAAGTGATTATTATTGAATAATAAGGTTCACATGGGCCTCGTGTGGAGAGGTCAGCAAGAGGAACATCAAATTTTTTCTTACAGGTTCTAGGAAGTATACCTTAGATATGATATAAAAACTTGCTTTTATTCAGTGAGTTTGTAGTTATTTTTATAATCCAGCCAGCATGTGTGTATGTGTGTGTGTACGTGTGTGTGTGTGTGCATGTGTGTGTGCATGTGCATGTGTGTATGTTCATATGCAGTTGTGTATCATGGATACATGGGGAAACCAGAGGTCAATAGTGATTATCTTCTTTAGTCATTCCCTGCCTTATCTTTTGACAGAAGATCTCACTGAAGTTGGAGCTAACCAGTCTGATTCAGTGAGTCTAACCAAACTGGCCAGGGATCTTCCTCCTCCTCTACCTCCTCAGTGCTAGAACAAAGATGGTTTTCCCCTTAGTTTGTCTTCTGAGGTTAGTTCCCCTTGTTTGTCTTCTGAGACAGAGTCCTAGGATGTAGAAATTGGCCTCAAATTTATCCTTCCACTTCAGTCCTTCAAGTGCTGGAATTATTGGCAGGGACCTCCATGTATGTGTGTGTGTGTATGTGTGTATGTATGTATATACATACATACATACATACATACACAGTTTTATTTCTCTGTTGTATGTGTGGGAGTGCACACAGCACAGCCTTGGTATAAAGATCAAAGGATAAGTGGGGGAGTCCTTCCCTCCTTCTTCCATGTTGCTCTTGGAGACTGAATCAGTTCCTCACTTTGGCAGTAAGTCGTTTACATGCTGAACCATCTTCTCAGCTCCCAGCTTAAAACAAGACATTTTCTCCACCCAGAAACCTTTACAAAGGTAAATCAGAAAAAAAAGAGCTTTAATAAGCCTTCAGTCAGAATGTAACACACATCACAGGTAACACACTGGGAGACTGCAAAGACACACTCACCCTCTTGTGTTGCTATGTGAGCACAACCTATTACACAGATGTTCACAAGAGTCAGGGTAATTAGTCCTTAATTAGTTCTCCCAGGGAGAGAATTTGACAGCACCATTCATTTATCCTAAATCCAGCTGATATGGGGTCACCACCTGCATCAGTTCATTGGTTTTATACAATAGAAAAACAGGCTTTCTTTATGAAAGAGGTAGTTTCCCAAACTGGAGCCAAGCTTTCCCTGAAGCTGGGCTCCTCATCCACAGACACTGGGAGACGGGGACCTAGTACAGTTCATCTCATTACAGATCTCTGTACATAAGTAATGAAACATTTTATAGTGTAATGACATATTTATATTACAAAGACATTTAATAGAAGACAATAAATTCATATGTAAGTATGTAATCGGTTTATACATGCTGTGTAATAAGATGTCAAAAATCATAAGATTTCAAAAGTCAATCTGAATGATGTCATCAGAGAAGTACCTAGGCAACTAAATTTGAGTAGACTATTTAAAGAAATACACACACATTTTGAGACAGAAATAACGTAACTTTTTTTCCTGAAGGAAAATGCTTAAAGTAACGGAGGGAAATCTTTCCCTTGTCCTTCGGAGTGAGAGCTGAACCCCACATCTGATCTGTTTTTAGGCTGACCTTGAGCAGAGCCACTCTGGGTCAGCCACAGTCATTCGTAACCACGGGAATGAGCTCGCTTATATTCTCGTTGGTTTAGGATTGGTTAATCCAGTCCCTTATCCTTCAGGTCATAATTAAATCTCATGCACCAGAGAGAAGTCTGGACTGTGTGGATTCAGCAGTGAGTCAGAGGCAGACTCTCTTCACTAGGGAAATTATACTGCACAAAAGGAAACAGAACAAACAGATGAATAAGTATACTTAATAGTTTATTTCCAGTCTGCCCACAGGGCTGTGGAGTGCAAGGAGAAGAATGAAGCAGCCTGAGGGCCTGAGCTGGGCGGATACTGTGCACAGGAGGGCTGTGCAGTCTGAACTGTGAAGGAGTTCACTGCAGATGAAACCAGTCAGTGTCTCAGCAAAGGAAACAGATGTGTGGTTGGAGGAAGGGAACAGTTGCCAGGGGTGTTCCACTGGGAGTAGGAACATAGAAAAGTGGTCAGTGGGGCCAGATAGAATCCTGCTTTAAAACATGGGAAGTTTGAGGTTTCTCTTTTTAAATATTTGTTTAGTTATTACTATTTTTATTTAAATAGTATGTCTGTGTGTGCGTGTGCATATGTGCACGAGCATGCAAGGCCAATGAAGCCAGAAAAGGATGTTGGAGCCATTGGAGTTTCAGTTATAGGCAGTTGTGAGCTGCTGGGAACTGACCTTGGTCCCCTGGTACAGTGTTGGGTACTCCTAATTACAGATCCATCCCTGCAGCTCCAGAGATGCCTCCAAAAAAACCCAAAACAACAATCCATTCTTGTATGGTTGTAACAAGTGTTTCACAGGTATGTTTGTCTGTTTTGCTTGCATGTATGTCTGGGTACCTCCTGAGTGCCTCAGAAGAGGGCATCAGATCCCCCGGAACTGGAGCTGTGAGCTGCCATGTGGGTGTTGACACATGCAAGAACAACTGCTCTTAGGCACTGATTTACCTCTTAACAACAAAATACAGGGCTAGCCTGGGACTCCATCTCCAGGTCATCCAACACCCTGTTCCATCTCCCGTGGATACCCACTCACATCTAACATATGCACACATGTAGACACACACAAATAAATAAACCAATAAAAATTTAATTTAAAAAGTAACATTCAGGGCTGGAGAGATGGCCCGATGGTTAAGAGTACTGGCTGTAGACCAGGCTGGCCTCAAACTCAGAGAGATCCACCTGCCTCTGCCTCCTGAGTGATGAAATTTAATGGTGTGCCTGGTTACCTGCCTATTTTTTCTTTTCTTTTCTTTCTTTCTTTCTTTCTTCCTTTCTTCCTTTCTTTCTTTTTCTCTTTCCTTTTACTTTTTATTTTTTTTAGACAGGTTTCTCTGTGTAGCCCTGGCTGTCCTGGAAGTGACTCTGTAGACCAGGCTGGCCTCGAACTCAGACATCCACCTGCCTCTGCCTCCCAAGTGCTGGGGCTAAAGGCATGTGCCACCACTGCCCAGCATCCCTGCCTGTTTTTGACTATATAAATACTTAGGTTTAATGAAATTGTTGTTGCAAAGATTACCATTTGCCTTATAGAATGGCCCACAATGGGCTGGTCCTCCCACATTAATCACTAATTAAGGAAATTCCCTACAGGCTTGCCTACCGCCTCATCATTTGAAGGCATTTTCTCCCTTAAGGTTCCCTCCCCTCAGATGACTTTAGATTGTGTCAAATTGACATACAACTAGCCAGGACCAGGTCTAATGTGGTTGCAGTCAGATGGTGTTTCCAGTCCCAGTCATCCTCAGAACCTTCTATATTCTGTCCACTGCCTGGGCTGCAGGATCTGAGCTTCTCCTTCGTCCCTCTTCCTCCATTTCTCTGGAAGGGTGTTTTGAGCCTTAGCTGTCCCTTTACAGAACCTCAGGGTAGCCAAATGTCTTACTGGAAGTTGAAGACTGTGATGACAAGTATCCCAAACCAACTGGATAACACACTAAAGCCTGTTATTAAGAGCTATAGACATCTTGCCGTACCCAGGAAGGTCCCAGCTATTTGCAGCATGCACTGGTTAAGAACCTGTGTGCACTCTTGCTCAGTCCCTCGTTAATGTTGTTAAATTAAGGTGGTATTACAGGATTTCCAAACGCTGTGAATGTGCAAATATGTCTTTATTCAATAACTGCAGTGGCCAGTCATGGTGGGCCCTTCTAAAAGATACATCTATGTCCCAATCCCTGGAACCTGTATTGCCTTAATAGACACAGGTGTGAATGTCATTTAATATGATAAAATATATGACTGGGTAGGACTGGGGACATGGGTCATCAATTAAAAGAAGCATAAACCACTTCTACAGAAGACTCAGGTTCTATTCCCACAACTTACTGGGGCAGCCCACAACTGCCTGCAACTCTAGCACCAGGGAGATCTGACACCTCTAACTTTGTGGGCACCTGTGATCAAGTTCACAAACACCCATGCTCATTCACATAATTTTAAAAATCAAAGATGTGACTGGGTTATCAATCTCAAATGAGGAACCTATCTTATTTACCTAGATGTGCTCTGAATACATTTACAGGTGACCTAAAAAGAAAGACATCCTAGCTGGATGATGGTGGCAGTGGTATTCGCCTTTAATCCCAACACTTGGGAGACAGAAGCAAGCAGATCTCTGAGTTTGAGGTCAGCCTGGCTGATGGAGTGAGTATCAGGACAGCCAGGGCTACAAAGAGAAACTGTGTCTCAAACAAACAAACAAACAAACAAACAAAAGGCGTCTCAGCTTGAAGATATGCACCTTTAATCCCAGCACTCAGTCCACTCAGCAGCAGGCAGAGGCAGGTGGATCCCTGTGAGTTCAAGTCCAGCCTTGTCTACAGAGTGAGCCTAGGCCACCAGAGCCACAAAATGAGATACAACAAAGCAGAGAAGAATGTGGACCAGGATGAGAACATTGACTGGTGGCAGAGACAGTGAACCACCGTTTCTCAGGTCCAGGGATGCCAGGGTAGCTTCTGGGACCTGGCAGAGACAAGGGGTGGATAGTCTCCTAGTGTTCCTGCAGAGAACAGGGCCCTACCACTGTCAGATAAGCAATGTCTAAACCTGGGAGACAGTGTGTTTTCCCACACACCCCATCTCTTTGACACTCACTTCTTAATGGCCCAGGAAGCTACTGCAACAACCATGTTCTACTCACCTTGTGTGGTGAATGTCAGAGCCCCAGAAAATGTTTTTCAGCTCATTTCTCTACTGGTCCCTTGATGATCCCTTTGCCAGATGACCATTATTGAAATACAGGTTTAAATACAGCGAGAAGAAGTATCTGTTTAGGGGCAGGAGAGATCGCTCAGTGGTTAAGAGTACTGGCTTCTTTTCCAGAGGACCTGGGTTTGATTTTTAGTAACCACATGGTGTCAGTACCACTCACAACTGTCTGTAACCTCAGTACCAGGAGGTCAAATGCCCTTTTCTGGCTTCAGCAGGCAAGAGATCTCATGTTTGAGGCCAACCTAAACTTCACAGTGAATTCTAGGCCATCCTGGACCATGGATGGCCTAGAATGTCCTAGAGGATGATGTCCTCTTTCATTCATTCAGTCTCTCTCTCTCTCTCTCTCTCTCTCTCTCTCTCTCTCTCTCTCTCTCTCACAAACACACACACACACATCCCTTAAACAATTATACATTATAAAATAATCAGATCTCCTTCATGGATGGAAAGTATCCATTGTTAAGGTGTCTGTGGTAGCAATGCCTCATGACTATCATAAGGAGTTATAACAGCTGTGCATGTGAACATCTAAATCAGTCACTCAGAGAAAGAAGCCAGGGCCATCCTCTGGCTCAGCAAACGTGCAAACAGAAAGTCCAAAGCCAAGCACTGTGGCACACATCTTTCATGCCAGCCCTTGGGAGGCAGAGTCAGGCTGATCTGTAAGTTTGAGGCCTGGACTATATATATCAAGATCGAGGCTAGTCAGTCAGGGCTGGAGAGAGACCCTGTCTCAAAATATAACAAAGAAAAGAGAAAAAGGAAGAATGAACAAAAGAAAGGAAAAAAGAAAGAAGGAAAGAAAGAAAGAAAGAAAGAAAGAAAGAAAGAAAGAAAGAAAGAAAATTGAGAAGAGTATAGCACAAGGAGGCCTATGGCTCCTTTTGGAGCCTGCACTGTGGCCTGTTGTCCTCTCTTCAGGCTGCTTTGCTTTTGCTGGGTGCTTCACATTCAACCCTCCAACTCTGTAGTAGTAAAGTCAGGGGTGGGTTCTGCAGTCCTCAAAACTATTGTCAGTCTGATTCAGTAGAGAGCATAGTTTAAGAAATGTGTCTCTCTGTGTATATACATATATCCATTTTGTGTGTGTGTCTTTGTGTGTATACATATGTCCATTTTGTCTGTGTGTGTGTCTGTATGTATATACATATGTTCATTTTGTGTGTGTGTCTCTGTGTGTATATACATATGTCCATTTTGTATATGTGTGTCTGTGTGTATATACATATGTCCATTTTGTATGTTTGTGTGTCTCTGTGTGTATATACATATATCCGTACACTCTGTCATAGCACTGGTTCCTTGAGTTATTGTCTGTATTATTTTGTCTTTTTTTTTTTTCAGAGCTGCGGACTGAACACAGGGCCTTGTGCTTGCTAGACAAGTGCTCTACCACTCAGCTAAATCCTCAACCCTGAGTTATTGTCTTAAATGACAAAGGAGCACAGTTACCAAGGGTCCAGGACTTAAGCTCCACCCTGTGGCCGCACAGGAGAAGGTAATGTTAGATGAAAACACATTCCGATTTCTGGTCACTAACATAACGAGCATGAACAAAATCAGCATGACTCTTACTTTTCTATTTCTGACACAAAGTCTCAGTCTTTAGCCTGTTGAAAATTAGTGTATTACTCTGTATTTTCTAGAAAGTTCTGACAAGTACATCATCAATGGGAGCTACTGCAGCTCATGTACTTTTTTGGTCTCCACAGTGCCAGGCAGGGGTTGTTGAGCTCATCTATGAGATGAATAACACTGTGGAGTGAATTTAGGTGTGAACACTCTTAGCTGAGTGTATCTGGCTCCGGTGAGTGTGTGTGTGCATTGATGTGAGGCTGAGAGTCTACACACCTGCAGCTTGCTACAATCAAAGCCTGAGGAGTTGCAGGTGGCAGCCCTGTTAAATCTTTGGCCAAGCCTTTAAAATTGGAGCAAGCTGGGGAGGAGAAAGAAGAGTCAATGTGGACTTAGGCCCAGTAAGATGGAGTTTGATTTTCCTTATGTGGAGCTGCTAAGAATCCTCTCCTATCTGGTTGGCATCAGTTTGCTACAGGCTGCCCAAGTGAACAAGGTAAAAAAAGCTCCTAAGCTGAACTCTCCATCTGGTGCATCATAAGGCCCCTTTGACCTTGTCTCAGATATCCCAGCATTGTACTCACACAACCTTCCTTCCCTTCCTTTCCTTCCTTCCCTTCCTTCCCTTCCTTCCCTTCCTTCCCTTCCTTCCCTTCCTTCCCTTCCTTCCCTTCCTTCCCTTCCTTCCCTTCCTTCCCTTCCTTCCCTTCCTTCTTGTGCTTCTCTTCCCTCCTTAAACTTACCTCATTCTGACCTGTCTACTCAGCTCTGGCACATTAATGTCTCTGGAACTCAGCTGCTTCTCTTGACCAACAGGAGAGCCAACCTACAGAATAGCAAACAGATATATATTCTCATGGGTTAGCATTATCCACTCTGAAGACCTCAACTACAATTCAATGAGGCAGGAGTGGTGGCACATGCCTGTAATTGAAGCACTTGGGAGGTGGAAGCAAGATGGCAGGAGTTTGGGTCATACTCAATTACATGAATTTAGAACCAGCCCAGGCTACTTAGACACCCTATCTCAGAGCAGCAACAGTGACAACAACATTCTGCTAAATGAAAAGAACAAGCTGCCTTCAGGGGAAGTGCTGCTGATATGTGGCATCCTTGAGACTCCCTGTCAGACCTGTGGAGACTGGCCCTCCTTCCTCTGAGCCCTCCCAAGGTGATTTGTGTTTGCTGGGGTAGGTCTCTCCAGGCTGGCTGGGCCTGGGGAGCTAGGACTGTGCTTGATTAACCTGTGTAGGCCCAGCACAGACAAAATTGAGAGCAAGGGGAAGGGGGCTGTTGTTGATTTAAGGATTCTTTTCTCTCCCATAGGACTGGAATGCAATTGCAAGCAGTGACATCCTGTGGAAGTAAGGAGGGGGGGGGTGAGAGGGGAAGAAGGGATGAGATGGGGCAGGTAGGGAAGAGGAGGCCTCCTCAGTCTGGACCAGGACCTCTGCTGTGTGAGGATGGTTAGTGAATAAAAGTTGTATGCACTGTAACTGTGGCTCTAAGGTGAGGTGACTGGGGTCAGCCTGATGGGGTTGCAACTGTGCATTGCAGGAAGCTGTGTGTGAAGAGATGGCACTTCTGTGAGGACGTCACCCCGCAGCTCCTGGGCACAAAGACATGGAAGCAGTTCTCTCATTATAAAATATGGCAAGAACACACTAAGCGCTGGGCAAAGCCAGAAGATTTCACTTACAAGGAAATTTATACGGAGATAACAGGTTTGCTAGAAGAGACACCCACTTGGTTTTTCCCATTCTCTGCAGTCCTACATTCTCACTCATTAAGAGGAAGGTACTTGTAATTTAATGGGATGGAGCTGCCGTGCTAGGCTAGCCATAGAACCAATCTGTGATCTGCTGAGTGGTTGCTCAAAATCTTAAAACCAGCTCTATATATCGCTCCCTTGCCCTGAAGGCTTCATACCTTCCCTAGAGTACAGAGAGAATTTAGTGGGGAAATCATTAGATAGGCTTTAGTAGTTATCTTTTTCTTTAAAAACTTCCTTAGAACAGCTTTCTGATGGAGAGATACTTTTAAATTTCTTTCACTTATTTTTAGTGTGTATATGTGATGTGTGTACATGGCACTGTGTGTGTGTGTGTGTGTGTGTGTGTGTGTGTGTGTGTGTGTAGAGAACTTTGTGGAATCAGTTCTCCTCATGGGAAAAATCTTACCTTTTCTGTTTGTTTTGAAACTAAATCTCTGTGGCTAGCCTGGAACTTGATCTGTAGACTACACTAGCCTCAAACTCAAGATCTGCAGTTTGCCTTCACTGGGACTGGGACATCTTTATATCTGGCTGTTTTATTTCTTTTGTTTCTTTGTTTCTTTTTTCCTTCTCTCTCTCTCTCTCTCTCTCTCTCTCTCTCTCTCTCTCTCTCTCTCTCTTTCTCTCTCTCTCTCTCTATCTGTCTTTCTCCCAAGACAGGATCTCATGTATTACAGGCTGACCTCAAATTCTTCATGTAGAAAACACCAATCATCTTGATCCTTCTGCCTCCAAATGAGAACTGGGTTAAGGTTTATAGGCCTCTTTAGGAACAGAACTGAGCACTCTGCCCACTGAGTTCCAGCCCCAGCCCCCAATACCCATTTTGTATCTATAGAAGCACATTAAAGAATAACTGTATCTGAACAAATGACCAACCTGCAGTGTGCTTGACTGCCTCTGCTTCATCCTTCCCACAACTTTTATACAAGCCTTCTACAAGGTAGAGGAAAAAGAAAGATACCTTCTTTGGTTTGAGTTGCCCCTCAACTGTCTGGTGTCCAAATATTGTTGGGGTTTTCTTGCAGGATTTTGGGAATATGTATGTTATCTCTCCGAGCTTGGCTTAATAAGAAACCGACAAGACAGATCAGTTGTCTGTATCGTAAATTCTGAGGCCCAGATTTACACCTGGGATATTCACAAGGTGAGTCTGGCCAATGAGTAGCAAAAGTTACCTGGATGTGAATTGTGATTTCATCTTTTTGTTGTTGGTGATGATGAGAGAGGATCTCCCTGTATAGACCTGACTGTCCTAGAAGTCCCCATGTAGATCCACCTACCTTGGCCCCCCATGTGTCAAAGGTTTACACGACACACCTGCTTTGTCCTCCCTTTTTTAGATTTAATTATTTTATGAGTGTTTTCTGTGCATATATGTGTGATGCAAGTGTGTCTGCTGCCTGTGGAGGTCACAAGAGAGTGTCAAGTCCCTTAAAACTGTAGTTGTAGATGGCTGTAAGCTGTGGGCACTGGAGCTGTGGGCTGGACTCGGGTCCTCGGCTAAGCTATCTCTCAGTGCCTGTCAGTGTTTCAATTTTTTTTCTGTTTGTTTTTTTTGCGACAGGGTTTCTCTGTGTATTTCTGGCTGTCATGGAACTCACTCTGTAGACCAGGCTGGCCTCGAACTCAAAATCCACCTGCCTCTGCCTCCCAAGTGCTGGAATTAAAGGCATGCGACACCACCAACAGGCCTGTTTCAAAGTTTTTATCATAGAGATTGTTCACATACTAGGTTGTGTTTCCCCAGGCATTCCTTTTTAAGATATGTTTTTTTTTTTTTTTATATGTATGTGCCTTGTTAGTTTATGGTTGGTGCCAGATATATTTTTTATTTTATATGTGTGTGTGCCTGTGTTAGTTTGTGGTTGGTGCCTACTGGCCGAGGCCAGAGACTGAGATGTTGTGTAGGCTTTGGGAACCCACCTAGGGTCCTCTGCAAGAGCATTACTTGCTCTGAGCTGCTGACCCATCACTCTGGCCTCTTACTCCAGGGTTTGTTTGTTGTTGTATTTTTGGTTTGGAACAGGGTTTCACTGTGTGAGAGCCTTGGGGGACACTTGCTCTGTAGAGTAGGCTGGCCTCGAACTCTGAGATCTTCCAACCTCTGCCTGCTGGGATCAAAAGCGTGTACCACATCCACCAGGCTGTTTCAGAGTAGAGTTTCAAGGCTGTTGTGGATGGGATGGCTTCCCTGATCCTCTCTCACTGTCTATTGCTGTATAGGAAGGGCACTAATTTTTTTCCATGTTAAGTTCATAGCCTATCAATCTGCTGGAAGTTTATCAGTTCTAAGAGTGTTCCGGTGGAGTCTCGGGGTCTCTAAGTACAGGCTCATAGTGTCTGCCAATGAGGAAACTCTGGCTTCTCTTTCCTATTGACATCCCTTTTCTTTGTTTCCCTTGTTTGATTATTCTAGCTAAAACAATACCATTTTGAGGGAGAGTAGAGAGTGTGGATATACTTGTCTTGTTCCTGATTTTGCTGGAAATGCTTTGAGGGTTTTTTTTTTTTTTTTTTTTTTCTATTTGAGGGGATTCAGTAAAGAAACTGCTGACATGACTCTCCATGATAATGATTAAGGTTGTTTACTGTAGATATAAGAGAGCTGCCAGAGGCATCTAGAAGAGTCCAGAGCAGACAGAGGAAAAAGTAGACTGTGTTGTGTTTTTTAAAAAAGATCAGGATATGTTTTGTAGAGCAAAGTCAGGTGAGGTGGGAGGGTGCCTTGGTGGGCCGACCTTGAGGCATCCCTTCCCCCTGAGGTAGCAAACATATGATGAGTATAGTATAGAATAGAGGTTATTTAAGGGATTGAGTAGGGAGGAGAGAAAAAGAGGGGAGGGGAGAATGAAAAGGGAAAAGGGGGTTAAGGAGAGAAAAGAGCCAGACAGAAGGGGCAGAGAGAGCAAGGAGGGGACAAACAGCCTTTTTTATGGCAAGCCAGGCCTACCTGGCTGTTGCCTAGGCTGGAGCCTAGAAGGCATGCTGACATTCCTCCATTTTGGTTTAATTATTAAAAGGAGAAACTAGAAAGAGGTGGTGGTGAACCAGGGATAGGGTCATCGTGATCTTTAGCTATTTTCTGCTGACTTTGAGGTGTTGTGTCCCTGGGAAACCTAAGAGTTGGTGCCCGCTCTGTTCCGCAGGTCGGGGTCTAGAGAGAGAAAGAGAGAGAGAGAGAGAGAGAGAGAGAGAGAGAGAGAGAGAGAGAGAGAGGAGGTAAAGGGGAAGAGACGAGAAGAATGGAGACAAGACAGGGGTTCTGACCAAGTCTCCAGTCTCGTTTATTGAAGGGAAATCTGGGGTATTTATACACTTTTGCCAAGTGCCTTGTAGGTGAGTGGATACCACCTGCCTTGCAGGTGTTGATACGATGTAAGTCTTACAGGCATGGATAGCACGTGCACCTTACAGGCATGTATGGCATGGATAGCACGTGGACAGCACGTGAACTGCATGCCTTGCAGGCGTGGCTACCACGTGCTCCTTACAGCTGGGGGCACTAAACAGCAAAACAAAATATGTGGGATATCAGAGTATGCTTCAGCTATTGTAGCCTGTTGAAAAACAAGCCTCACGTCAGGGTATATGGCTCAAGATGGCTGCAAAGCTGATAGCCGCTTTCTGCTAAAAGTCGACTCCCAACACTTAAGAAAATGGAGGTGGGGATGTTGGTCCAGTCTTAGGAGAATTGGCTGTTTCCTTGCTATCCAGGATCTGTGGGACCATCTGTGGATAGGAAGAAGCAGGTCCAGTAGAAGCATCTGTGTCTGTGAGAGCAGGTGTTGGCGCATCTGTGGGTTGCTTCTCTGGAGCTGTCCTGGATGCAGATTTTGAGTAGATGCCTGGACATAGCAAGATGCTGAAATATGTATATATATTAGAGGTAGAGAATAAAGTTTAGTACTTTGGGGAGAATAATCTTCTTAGGTGTACATTTGAAACCCTTAGGTCTTGGTGGTTGGGGTGAGAGAAGTCCCAATCCCAGGGAACAGGAGAGGAATCCCATCCTCTGGAATAGGTAACAGGTAGAAACTCAGGCTATTGATTGGCAGGTGTACTTATCTAGATGGAGTCTGTTTGGTCTATGATACATGGATCTGAGTGGGTTTCCTGGAGCTTATAAGTTTACAAAAGAGATAAATCTGTTAACCACATGAACACTATTTGAGATGCATTTAGGGAAGACAAAAACCTTTTGTGGAGCAGAAAAAGCAAGAAGGGCTTTCTCCTTCCATCTGGGAGATTGAATCTATATAAATTTAGCATGATGATAAACATTTAAGTTTACATTTAAAAGACAATTAAGGGAAACTTGAAAATTTGACCTTGTGAATATGATAGTTGATTATATAGATTAGTATGAGAAACACCTTAAGTCTATAGTTAAGAGTGATAGAGAAAAGGTAGGGGGCCTTGGCAACAGCAGAGTCAGGGCAGCTGGTGAAAGGTGAAGTAAGATGACTTGACAGGGTCACTGGAGAAGCTGTAAGTGGCAATTGTGAGTTTGTTCAGGGGGTACACATAGCCAGCAATCTTTAAAGTGCCCAGGTTGCATGACATTAAGGAGTTGGTAGGCCGAGGTTGGGGTCTGAAGCAAAAGGGGAAATGCCAGGTTAGTGTTATTTATGAGGGGGGATGTCAAGGAAGTAAGGACCTTGGAGGAGTGTAAGAGTGTCCTGTGGTGGGTGAAATAGCTCAAACTACTTTGTCAGCTCGGTTGTTTCCTTTGGAGACAATAGTTATCAGTCTTGTGATACCTGCAGTGGATAATTCCATTGTGACTCGGGCAGAGGTAGTTTGGCCATTAGACCCAGAAGATGAGAAGCTTGTGAGACTGAGTCATGTGCTCCATGGAAACAAGGACTTCACCAGGTTGCCTTTCAAAGGAGGCAAGATTGACTCAAAGGGGAGATTATGTTTAGAGGGAAGAAGAGGTAATTAATAATTTTCATGCAAATGGAGCTAGGGCTTAGAAATGGCTATATTGTTTGCTGCCTCTAATATTTTACTAAATTTAATTATGCTTTTCGCTTTTTGTTACTTACGCTGCTGCTGGTGGTGTGTGTGTGTGTGTAGGTATGTGTGTGTGTGTGTGTGTGTGTGTGTGTGTGTGTGAGAGTGTGTGTGTGTGTGTGTGTGAGTGTCTATGAGTGTTTGTATGAATGTGTGAGTGTGTGTGTGAGTGTGTGAGAAATTGTGTGAGAGAGTGTGAGAGTGTGTGTGAGAGAGTGTGTGATTTTTTTTAAAAGAAAAACTTCTTTATTTTATTTGCTTTATCTGCATGTATACCTACATGCCCAAAGATGGCATCAGATCCCATTACAGATGGTTGTGAGTCACCACGTGGTTGCTGGGAATGGAATTCAGGACCTCTGGAGGAATACTTGGTTCTCTTAACCACTGAGCCATCTCACTAGGCCCTTGATTTTTTTTTTTTTTCTTTAAGCTAAAGAAAAGCCTGGAAATGAACCTGCTTTTCTCATTTGCAGTGTATAAGAATTGATGATACAATAACCAGTTTTGGAATTGATTCATTGTAGATAGGTTTGTTTCAGAGTCAGAACTGAGGTGAGGAGAACTTTTGTAGACAAAACTGAACACAAGAAGAACTTAGAAGTAAATACATACCATTGAGAGCAATGGTATTAAGAGTAAAAACATCACTGTGACATCAGAGCAGGAGGAGAGAGTAGGACAAAAAAGCAGACTGGAATAACTTATAAACTATAAGGCAACTTAAAAAACTAAGAGAGCAATATGCAGCATGCTAAGGGAAGAAGGAAAACAGAGGAAGCTGCAGAGAGAAGAGAAGGAGCAGGCAGGCTTCTACTGCCCATGGGACAGAACAAGCCTTTTCTTAATAGCAAGGCAGGCTTAGTCTTATTAAAGAGAAGAAAACTTTCTTCTCTTACAGATTTGAGTTTAATTCAGTTAGCAATAAAAGGGCAGAAGCTTTTTCTTTCTCTATGCAAGAAAGATTGGAGCTCATTTTTCATCCAGAATGAGTGAGTTCTTTCTGCACTGGTGCTTGGTCTTTTGCTCCAAATGCATGTTAGTATGGGTATGTGTGTCCAACTGTAACTGTGAGACCATATACAAGCTGGACCTCACTGGTTTGAATAAAAATGTATAAGTGTGCATGCATGAATCTGTCTATGAATTTATATGAGCTTACTCCATATTTGCTTATGTAAAAGTTTTTCCTCCTGCTAGCTTGACTCTCTTCCCTTGGTTCAATAAGAGTTTACTTCTCCACCCTTCCCCCTAGCCTGACCAGGGAGAAGCATCTGGACAAAGGGGGAAAGGCTCTAACAATTAATCCTTTACTTAATAGCCTGCTGTTTTACATTGAGGTTGAACCCAAGAGACTGCAGTTTCTGGCCTCAAGGTAGGACAGCTACAGTAGCAAAGTGACTTAGACTTAGGTAAATGTTTCATTATTATAAAATAATCCTAAATATCTCCTAAGACCAAGTCTCACCTTCTTCGCAGCTCCTCTCACTCTGCTGCCTCAAGAAGAACCAGGATAAGAAAGAAGTCTGCTGGGGCTGGCCCTGCAAACTGTAGGTGTAATCTTCCTGGAGGGGAGCTCCAGATGGCTGTACCTACATCAGTCTTCATGATGCCAAGCGAGATGATGTCATCTAGAGAACCAACCAAGAGGCTCACAGCTTAGCCCAGGCTCCAAGATCACAGCTAAACCCTAGCATACCACAGCCTGATCTCTAGTAGAACTGACCCATAGCTCTGACTGGGAGAGGAAAGAGATGCATTGCTGGTAGCAGTGCAGGATCAGGGAGAGCAGTGTGATAGCCTCACTGTCTTAAGAAATACCAGAAGAGGGATTGGATCCCATTACAGATGGCTGTGAGCCACCATGTGGTTGCTGCTGGGAACTGAACTCAGGACCTCTGGAAGAGCAGTCAGTCAACCCTGAGTCATCTCTCCAGCCCTTATTAGGTCTTCTCTGGTGTCAAAACTGCAAGCCCTCTGCCAGTCTTTAGAAAACTAGAAGCCACATGCCTCTACTAAATAAAGCTTTATTTACAGAAGTTGAAAAGCACAATTTACATTAGAGGAGATGTCTGTGATGAAGAGATGAAATAGGGAAAACATGTCAGTCGGAGTCACAAGCCTCTTGATCAATGTTGGTAGCCACTGCAGAGGTCAGGCTATCCTCCTGGCTTTTCAGCCATTCACCTGGATGGAGAGAGAGTAAACAAGTGGAAAATGCCTGTGCTGAAGTCACTGCTCCAAGGGCAGGCCCCCACTGGCCAGAGTGCACTTACGGATCAGCTCTGCAATGGCTCTCTGGGTCTGCTTCTCCAGCTTCTCCAGCTTCTCCAGCTTCTTAGCCACATCTCTCTCGAGATCCCTACATCAGGAGAGAGGGGAAACACAGAAGCTAAGGGTTAGCATGGTGTGGCCCTGGGATCTTCCTGCAGGGCTTTGATATTTATCCTGCCTGAGATGCTGCTCTGGGGAGAGCATGATGCTACCTTCTCTGCTCTTCTGGACCCTATCATCCATCAGCCTTCCTAACTCCACCGAGCTAACTGAGAGAAGAGGACGCCTACCACACACTCAGTCAAGGTAGAAGACTGAAACAGAATGGTGGCTGGCTCCTTGGGATCCCCCTTCTATGTCCCCTAAGTCAGCATCAGAGAGGAACTTGTGGTGGCCAACTGTCAGCCCTATTCCCCCTCTGGCCACAGCCTCCCACCCCCACTCCTGGGGCTTCCAGAATTCCTAAAATCAGCCTGAGTTCTCTAGTTCTGCAGTTCCTTCAGCATACATCTCATGGCTGTTTCATCAAATTAAAGCACTGTGGTAGGTGCTGTCACCCACCCCACAGATCTACAGGCACCAAGAGACGTGCCTACAGCACCTTCCCTCACCCATATTCTCAGCTCACTCAGAGGGGCTTCCAGGCTTGAAGAGATTGGGTTCCCTACTTCACAGTTACAACAGAGGCCTAAGCCCTATCTGCTTGCCCATCCGTCTCTTCACTGTGGTATCCTGAGCACACAGGGGTGCACTGCTAAGTCGGAGCCCCCAGAGTAGGTGAGTTTTCCCCCCTACAGAAGAGGCTCGAAAGGATGCCTGCTCTTTCATCCCTCGGGCCCCTCTTCAGCACTTTACCCTCGCCAGTGTCTCATGCCTTACTTACTTAGCCCTCATCCCTGACTCTCTTGGGCAGAGCTATGCCTGCAGTGCTTGTCCCTATTCCCTATCTGTCCCTTGGCTGTCCTCCCAGCCGAGGCCTCTGACATGCACCAAACACCATCACCTCCACAAAGGGCTTGTACCAGCCTTCATGGACAACACTCACCAGTCAGGTTTCCGAGGTGCCAGGTTGGCCAGGTCCTAGGGAGAGAGGAGACAATGCATCAGGGGCAAGGCCCAGCCTGAGAGGGAGTGCAGAGACTGGGCATAGAGGCAGAAAAAGGCAGGCAGGCAAGGAAGTTAGTAGGGTGGGAACAGAGACAGCTAGAGAAGGAAGCAGCACAAGCAGGGAGGGGCCTCCCAGGTACTCACCACTTCCTCAATGACAGGCTCTGGCTTGGCAGCCTCCAGCTGCTCCTTCACCTTCTCCTCCACTAGAGGGGGAAAGAACAACACAGGCCTGGTGGGTGGGAGCTGTTCCTCCAGACTTAACAGCCAAAAGGGCCCCAGGGAAGAGGAGGGACACCACTCAGCAGCAACCCTGGAAGACATCTGGTCTCCTAGGTTGAAGGCCGACCCCAGGGCCCAGAAAGGGACAGAGCAGGCTATAGCTGGAGTGGACAAGGCCCGGGCCTCAGGCTTCCAGATACAAAATGGGAGGAGCCTGTGTCCATGGGAGCTATGGCACTAAAAGGGAAGGTCCTAGGGATGGCCTCTAGGTCTGGCATGGCTGGAGTCTGGGTGCCTTATCTTCCCTTTCATCCCACCTCAGACTCATGACAGGCACCTCCTGCCTCCAGTAAGTCCCTAGGTCTCTCTCTGAGTGTCCCCTTCTGGGGATCCATGCCTGAAACGGAACAACGTGGACAGCCTTCAGACCTGTCACCAGGGATGTGTTTCTCTGACATTCCTTTCTTCTGCCAAACTTAAGTTCTGGTAGCCTCCTGGTAGAGGCCTAGGGCCAGTTTCTCATCACCCTCCCACCCTGTGGGGTGCCCATGCCACCCTCCACTACTGCATGGGGCAGGGAGAGGAGTAGCAATGAACAATAGGGCAACTTCTGAATTTTTGATGAGGTATTTACTCATTCATTACTTGCACAATGGAAAGTTGGTATCAAGAATTAAAAACTAAGATTCTTGGATAAGCATGGTGGCACTTGGGAGGCAGAGGTAGATGTCTGTGAGCTTAAGGCCAGCCTGGTCCAGAAAGTAAGCTCCACAGTGAGACCCTGTCTCAAAACCAAAGGAAGCCAGATCCTTCAGGACCAAGGATAAATCTGCTCCTGTGACTAGGAGGTTCCCTCTTCATCCTACATCTGTCACCCTCAGTCAAAGGAGTGGGGAATCTGGACAAGGCTCTCTCTGGCCTTTGTGTTGCTGCTGGTTGTCCCCTGAGGCTCTATGGTTAGCTTCTCTCTGGGGTCTTTCATTCTGCCCCTCTCCCCAGCAATACAGGACTCACCATCTTGCCTTGCTGCCCAAGGATCTCAGGTCACTTCTACTCCTCATGCCCTGAGGACCTGTGGCCCACTCCAGGTTGGAGGTAGAAGGGGCCTCCTCCCTGCCCTCCTGACCCTTTTATGTATGTTCCCTGAGAAGGTGTGTGAATGCCCCAGACGGCTCTCTCTGACTTGGTACCTCTTCTCTGAGGGTGACTGGAAGGAGCCTGGGGGAGAAGAGGTCCATGTACCTGCAACTGGTTTGGCCTGGGGGACCCGCCACCTCTTCAGGTCTTCATCCTCTGGGACATAGTTCTGAAGCCTGAGTTCCCTGTGAGAGCAGAGCACAAGCACACCTCAGTGCAGGAGTGGGATGGGATGCCTGCTTCCCATGTGCAAGTTCCATGTTTCCTCCTCCTGTCTGGAGGTGGCCAAGTAAAGGGAAGCACAGAACTTAACCATCCCCCCATCTCTCTCTTTCTCTCTTTCTCTCTTTCTCTCTTTCTCTCTTTCTCTCTTTCTCTCTTTCTCTCTCTCTCTCTCTCTCTCTCTCTCTCTCTCTCTCTCTCTCTGTCTCTCTCTCACACACACACACGTTTCTCAGAAACTGGGCCATGGTTACTGAGGACACTAGCATCTACTGGGTTGTCTCCATTTGACAGTAATGGGAACTGAGGGTATGCCATTTTCATGAGGTCACACAGCAGAGATTGTACATCTGAGAACAAGGCTAAGCCAGAGCTCCTGGGTTGCATAATGCCTCAATGACAAAGCCCTCCATACCAGCTCTCCTAACCCAGCCAAACCTCCTCAGAGCCTTTAAGTCTTACAGCCAGTGTATGTCACACAGTCCATCACTTTCAGTAGAAAGGGTCTGTGTATACTGGGCCAAGTGATATGAAGATGAGAGAGAGAGAGACAGAGACAGAGAGACAGAGAGAGACAGAGAGAAGAGTGACAGAGAGAGACACTCTCTGTGTTCAAAAGTGCAGGTGGGGGGCTTTATATTACATACAAAGGTTCCAGAAGGTGGCTTCTGGGCCTGAGGCTATAGTTGATTTGACCAACACAAAGGAGACACAAGAGGCTGATCTGTTTGACACCTGATGGGAGTGGCCCACAAAGGCCATGGGGACAAGGCTTAACTATATGTCATGATCTGCTCACATGCTGGTGAGACTTACAAAGCTCAAACCCTGACAGCTCTTTTGAATGCAACTAGAAAATCCTCAAACCTAGGGGTGTGGAATCCCAGAAACCAGAATTCCCCAGCAGGAGCCCAGGTTTTTATCCACTACCTGCAGGCAGTCTCCCAGCTCAGCAGCTCATCAAATCCAAATCAAATAGAGAGAGGACTGTCCCTGGGAAGAGGGGACCTGGCTACCCCACAGGGCAACAAGTTGACAGTTCCTGATGGGTCCCTGGGCTTAATTAAGGTAGGTGTGGACAGTGGACAGACCCTAGGCCAGAGGCACAGAAGAAAGAGCTATTTCCCCACTCTGTCTTGAACTGTGGTCCCTCAGAAAGTCCTAGGTTTTCAGGACAGCCTTCCAACCATGAGAGCTCTGCCTAGGCTAAGAGTGCTGCTGGCTTCCCCAGTCCATGAGAGGGTTAAGTCATTCCACAGGTGAGGTGCACGATGCCTGTGGCCACATAACTAGTGGCCATGTCCCCAGCTAACATACCAACATACCACCTCTTCCCTCCTGCCAAGGCCCCTGGGGCTAGGCTAAACCCGGGGAGTGCCGGCACCCAAGCGCCCATCCCACACATCTAGGGGTACCCTACAGGCCCTGTTCCCTATGCCTGCTCAGGTCTGGAGTGAGCAACAGGTCACTGGGGTGCACAGTGAGAAGTGGAGCCTATCTGCTGCCATGGCTTTGTTCCCCACAGGGTGGAAAGAAAAGAGGAACAGAAACTGGATGTGGAAAGAAAACAGCAGGGATGAGTGAGGAGAGTAAAAAAAATAATTCCAACCCCACAACCAGATCCAGGGTCCATGAGTAATAAGAGACTACTGCGTAGCTTTACCTGCCACCCCGTGTTCTCAGATGGCCACCAGCATGAAGGGGGTCCAAAGCCTGAATCCCTGTGTCCCTGGCCCACTGACAAAGGGCAGGAGTCTCAGGAAAAGGGGCACTGGGTTGTGCTTTGGGCTTTTCTAAGCAAGTCCAAGATTTTACTCTCTTTCCACAAACAACAAACTGGGGCACAGAAACAGTTTAAACATCCACTGGTCGGCCTTAGAGAACCAAGCCAAGAAGGATTGCAGGGGAGCACGTGGAGCTAAGAAATAACAAGGGCCTCTTTTGAACCCCTGACTCTTGCTAATGGTGTCTGAAAAGCAGGGCTCCCTGCAACCTCACAGGCTGGAGAGAGAAGAATGTAGCAGAGCCCAGGAGGAGAGGGCCCTGGCAAAGCTCTGGGCTACCCACTGTGACCCCATCTTAAGAACTGGGTGAGCCTGTAGCATACCACTTTGCCAGAGATAGAAATAGTCTCTACAATCCCAGGGCAGGTAGATCACCCCTCAGCAGGGAGTGCGATATAACTGGGCACCTCATCAGTCCCACAAGGGAGGATCAGGGAACCCCTAGGCCAGGTGTTGTTGGGAGGGGCAAGAAGCTCTCTATGGAGAAAAAAAAAAAAAACAATCCAGAATTTCAGATGGGCTCCAACATAAATAACATCCATGAGTCACTGAAATCCAAGGATGTACTGGAACGATCAGAAATGGACTTGAGACAGGAGAATTGCAAATTTGAGGGTAGCCTGAACCTCACAGTAAGACTGTCTCCCCAAAACATAAAAGAATTAATTTTCCACTCTGTTTTCTATTTCTGCAGGGTTTGGTTGTTGTTGTCTGTCTCTGTCTCTGTTTGTATGTATGTATGTATATGTATGTACGTAATGTATGTATGTCTACAGTGTGTGTGGGTGTGTGCACATGCACCACAGAGGTCAGAGGACAACTTGTAGGAGTGAGTCCTCTCCTTCAACATGGGTACCAGGACTGAACTCAGGTTTGTCTGTGGGGAAGAGGATGAGACTCATACTAGGAGAAAAATAAATAGTATTTATTATCCACAGACTCAATGAAATTATAATCAAAATGCCAGCTTGTTTCCCTGTCTTTAGTTGACATCAGCAAGCTGGTTGTTAGAGGGAGTGAGAGCAGAGGAGAGTCTGGAGACAGTCTCAAACTGTAGCTCAGGGGAGTCTCAAACTTGTAACAATTGTCCTGCCTCAGCCTTGCTAGTGCTGGGATGCCAGGTGAGCCACTACATCCAGCATGACTGTAAAGTTTATAAGGAAAGAAAGGATTAGAACAGCAGAAGTGATTCTGGAAAACCTCTTATGGACGATGGGATGCCCACCCTGGCCAGACCACGAGACCAACTTGGCTGGGGAAGCAGGGGCAGGACCCTAGGGTGCTGGTCCCATGGCTCCTCAGCTGCATACTTTGGCCTTGTAATGTTTCTGGTTAGACAGCTCAATCTGTGAAATGTGGCCACTCGGCTTCCTCCCAGCACTATCTACTCTGTCAAGTGAGCATGGCTCTGTCTGTGCTGGCTCCTGCTCCTCCCCCTCGTGGTCACATGTGCTCACCTCTATGCCATGCACCTACCTTGCTGTTTCCCCAGCTACTGTCCTAGCTGTAAAGTTAGCACAGTGTGTTCTCTAAGAACTAGTTAGGTAGGTTCAAGCTCTGCCTGTCTGTAACCATCTCAGGAGGGACCATCTTCCTGCTGCTCAGAGCCCAGCTGCACTGGGCAATATCCTAAGTTTCCCATCAGGGGAAGCAGAGGTTCTTTCATTTCTGATTGCTTAGTTCAAGCTCAAAAAGGCAACATGACTTACCCTAGGGACAAAGAGCTAATAATTTCTCGGCTCTGGCCTGTAATCTGGATATGACTTTCAGATGTCAAGCCTCATTCTATCTGCTTGGCTCCTATGCTTTCAGGGCTGATTGCTGATAGTTTTTTAGGTGCATGATGATGTAAGTATACTAATCAATTGAAATGGCCATCAGCCAAGTGTCTGTGTACTGTCAAGGTGGTGCCAAGTGACCTGCAGGGGCACTGGGGCAGGTGGATCTTACTCTGTGCCAGCACACGGGTGCACAGTGACAGTAGGTCCCTGGAGTCCTCTGGTGGAGAGAGTTCAGCCCCCTGCTGGGTGGTAGTGTGTGAGGCAATGGCTAGGGAGGAATCTCCAGGTCAGGGCAAAAAAGAAGTGGGGAAGGAAGGAAGGAGAGAAAGAGGGCCCCTTTTCCTCCCTGTCAGAGTCTGGGTCAGGAGGCGTCAGAAGCCAGGTTAGTCTTGTCCTAACCAGTCCGGAACTCAGACATCAATTCTCTAAGTCCCTCAGTATCATTCCCAGTATCATGGACCCCTACTGACACTGTGTAAACCTGGTATTGGGGGCTCATGAGTAAGAGGTCCTAGGAGTTGAGGTGCTATCCATCTTCACAGCCCACCCACCCTTTCCCACTACAGGTTCAGGCCTCTGGCTCCACTACCCACATCCTGCCCTCTGAATTCCATGCCTAACTCAAGGCACTCCATTCTCCATGAGGCCTTGTCCTGTTGCCCTTGGCTGAAAACAGCCTAAGCAAGTGCTGGTCTCTACAGGACACTCAAGGGATGTTGTCTCCCAAGTTTCCCTTCTGCTTCATTAAACTGAAGCCAACTGTTTCCACCTCGAAGAAACCAAAGAAACCAATATGCTCACTACTGTCTAGACTCAGCGACCAGCCCTGCAGTGGAGCTGTGGGTCACCCTTTCTCCCCAAGGGGACCTGGCCTCAGGGTCTGTGTGGATCTGATAGAATGCACAGGTGATCCTGCTGGAGCCCTTTCTGCATGGAATACCTGCCCTCGGCTTCATTCGTCCTGCTCTTCCTAGAGAGCTCAGTCCCTGAACGCCACTGTGTAGGGTCCAGCCCAAAGGTCTGGCTTCATGTTAACTGTTGCCAAGACTCAGCCTGGCCTTCCTGGCTCTGTGCTCTGAAGGCATTCACATTAGAAGAGCCTGCTTTTCTCAGGGAGCTGTGAAGGCAGGTACATTTCCTTGCTAGCTGGGCCCCCTTCCCAAGCCAGACAAGTTGCATGATCGACCCTCACTGCTCAAGAGGAGAGATGAGACAAGAACAGAACGCAGTGAGCAAGTGAATCAGACCTAACCCAGTGTCTACTACAGTTGGTCCTCAGCTGCTCTGACAGGAAGACACAGGGCCAGTGCCCTATTACATGTGACCTTTTTAAACCAAGCAAGTGAGCAGAGCCTTGACATGCCTCACAGGGTGGACCTTTTACTGACAGCAGCCTGGAACTAAGTACTCCTTCTTCTTTCTCAGTTAGGATAGGAAAAGGGTCATAACTTATGTCCTCACCCAACTTGAGTCAAGAAAAAGCCACATTTTACTGTACAGTGAGATGTGTTTGCCCCTTTCCTTTGGTCTTTTGTTTAAAAATAAAGCACATATTACAGACCTCAAAAGCCACTGTGGGCCCAGTCCCTTTACCTCTTCACCAGTGTTAACTGCAGCCACCTCTCTCTATGCATTCACACTGTTTATAGCCAGCAGCTTATCACCACTCCTCTTGTAAACAGCCTGTGTCCCTTTAGGGAATGCCACCACCCACAGACTGCTGTCTCCCAGGTGTTTGCAGCAGTGTCCTGCAGAACACCCGGCAGATATTCGGTGAAGCTGGTAAGGACTGGTAAACACACATGTACTATTTCCAAAATTGAGTCTTCATCCTAAACTTTCTCTTTGCTACAGCACCATCTCAGAGATTCAGCTACATGGCAGCCCAACAGCTGAGTCTCTTACTGACCCACCTATTGCTATCCAGTGACCCTTCTTTCTCAGCAAGGAAGAAGATGAGAAGAGACCATCTAGTGTATCAGAGACAGCCCAGAAATGAGACTCAAGGCTCCAGCTAGAACCTATGAACTGAGAACCCATGAACAAGCCAGAAAGAAATGCTCCACCTTCTAAGTAATGACTAAGAATGAGGAGACTGGGGCTGGAGAGATGGCTCAGTGGTTAAGAGCACTGACTGCTCTTTCAGAGGTCCTGAGTTCAAGTGCCAGCAACCACATGATGGCTTACCATCAACTGTAATGGGATCTGATGCCCTCTGGTGTCTCTGAAGATAGCTACGGTGTACTCATATATATTTAAAAAAAAAAAAAAAAAAAAAAAAAGAATAAGGGAGAGCATGTAGGGCAAATACCCCCAAATCTGATGGTCTGGTGGCACATGGCAAGAAACCCCAAGGTGCTAGGGGCTCCACAAACCACAGAGCCCAGTGCAGAGCCTCTCAGGATAGAGAGCAGTTGACATACTCTGTACACAACAGATATGGCAAGGACCTTGAAGGACTGCCTACAGGATGATGTGAAAGCATCCTAACTGATGTTGGACATGAAAAAGATCAGGGCCTGCTCTTTGAGCTATGAAGCTGATTGAGGGGTATGGAAACAGGAAGGCATGCTTTGGCATCACAGCCCAGTTCCTCTGGGGAGCTGTGCCTGCCCATAGGGCCATCCTACCTTCTATACAAAGTATAGACTCCAAGCAGCAGTACCTGTGCATGAAGGAAGCTGTTCAATAGTTAAACAATGAATGAATGAGTGAATGAATGAATGAATGAATGAGTGTGGGCTGAGAAGGCAGGTGAGAGCAGATGATCAGAGCTTTGCCCACAGTGGGACCTGCATTTGCAGGGATGTGGAACACACAAAAGTGCATGGCACACTGAAAATGTAATACAAGGTTAGAATGTGACCCAAGCTAACAGCTGGACCAGTGGTTTGCGACCTGGGGTGGTAACAGGGGTCACCTAAGACCATGGGAAAATACAGATGTTTACACTATGATTTGCAACAACAGCAAAATTACATTTATGAAGTAGCAATGAAAATAATTTTATGGTTAGGGGTCACCACAATGTGAGGAACTGTAGGGTTGCAGCAGTGGGAAGGTTGAGAACCCCTGAGCTACACAGTAAGCAAGGAAGGGACAGTCCTAACGAGTGATAGGGTTGATCTTTTCAGGTCTGAACGTGGCAACAGCATGAGCAAAGTCCAGCCCTGAGGAGCACTGGGAGGGTGTCAGTGGGAAGAGCAGGGCAGTGTGTCACAGCAAGAACGCCCCACCCCAGGCTCTACCTGTGCTCCTCTTCCTCTTCTCTGAGCTGCTTGGGCTGTGGCTCCCCATCTTCCCTGTCCTGTAAAGAAAGAAAGAAAACTTCTGCTCAGATAAACTTCTCCTGTAGTCCAGGTCACCTGAGAAGCCAACAAAGACAGGACAATCAGGACCAGGTCTGATGGCTACCATGCAGGCTCTTCCCTGTTCTCTTCCTTCAAACTCTACAACTCTCCCAGCACTCGGGAGGCAGAGGCAGGCACATCGCTGTGAGTTCTAGGCCATTTGGGTCTACACAGTGAGACCTTGTCTCAAAATTAAACTGAACAACAGCAACAATAACAACAAACCCCTCCATGATCCTAGCCCAGTCGCAGCTACAAGGCAAGCAGGAAAAGCTAGAGGATCATAGAGAGCAAGAATGAGCTGGTCAGGGCTGGATGGCCACCAGCCACCTTCATGGAACTGGGTGGGACCATGTGTTGGGCTCTAGGGAAAGGGGGAAAGGTGGTCACCAACAACTTGGCCTCTTGGCATTCTTTCCAGCCTAGAGACTCATCCAGAAAAACCCATTTGGATCTCTTCAGAAGTAACATAATTCAGGACCAGGCTTGGAACTCACTCACTGCCCAGGTCTGTGGCAGTACTAAGGGAGACAGAGGCAAAAGAAGCCATGGAGCAGTCTATAGGAATATTTCTTCTAAGTATGGTAGTGGAACTTTTTCTTAAACGTGTGTGTGCCTCTATGTGTGCTTGTGTGTGCCTCTGTGTGTGCCTGTGTGTGTGTGTGTGTGTGTATGAACACATGTACAAGGGTGCCACAGTGCACATGGAGGTCAGATGACAACTTCCAGAAGTTTGAATAGGTTAGCACAAATTTCAGGGGCTATTCCTCTACCATGTGGAATCCAGGGACTGAACTCAGGTCTACAGGCATGGTGACAGAATGAGGTACACATCCCACACTTCCCCCCCCACACACACACACACTGAGGTGGGGCCTCATTGTGTAGCCCAGGCAGTCTTTGAACTCCTTCCTCAGACTCTCAAGTGCTGGCATAACAAGGCCAAACATGCCTGGCAATCTACTAGAATTTTTCACTTTTATAATTTTTCCCACCCTCTTTTCAAGACAGGTTTTCTTTATGTAGCCCTGGCTGCCCTTGGAATTAGCTCTGTAGTCCCAGCTGGCCTTGAAATCATGGAGATCTGTTTGCCTCTGCCTTCTGAGTGCTGCAATTAAAGGTGTGATACACTGCCTGGTTTATGTTTGTGATTCTTGTCAGAAGTTATACTGGCATGGCACAGTTTTTCTCCTTCCTTATTAGGGAGTTAAGTCCCCAAAGACCACAGATTGAGATGTCCTACTTTGTTAGCTTTCTCAACAGCAGTCTAGTCCCAGAGCCAGGGCAGCAGGGGTTCCCAGTCACCAGGAGTCTGACTCCATGCAGAGATCAGCCTGCTGCTGCCACTGAGAACCCAGATAGCATGGAATCTTCTCATTCCAAGCTGCACTGCTGAGAGCTCTATACTGATCTCTGTCTTTTGAGGGAATTAGAGCCCCAGCCTGTGTGACTACTCAGTGCCTTGCAGTATTGTGTGGGCATCTTATTGAGAATCTATTGATATATAAATCTGACTGATGAATTATATGCTTCAAGAGCTTTGATTTACCGGATTAAGAGGATTTGTTACCACCAGCCATAGGGATGGATGGCATAGAAAGAACTAGCGGCTCTGAGGTAAGAGAACCAGAGCTGGGAAGACCACTGTATTGGGGCTTCCCTTGGAAGTGGTGAGCCTGGGACTGCTGGGGATAGAGTAGCTGGACAGAGCATGGGGTGATGCCAACTTTAATATTTCCTGCAACAATACCATAAGCTCAATTAATCTTTGATTTTCCATCTTCAGGTTTTTCAAGACAGGGTTTCTCTGTGTACACATACATACATAGCCCTGACTGTCATGGAACTCACTTTGTAAACCAGGCTGGCCTTCAACTCAGTTCTGGTTGACTCTGTCTCCCAAGTGCTGGGATTAAAGGGGTGCTCTGACACCACCGGGCTTTTAATAATTATTTTTTTTAAAGATTTTTATGTGTGTTGCTGTTTTGCCTTTAAGGACAGTTGTTAGCTGCTGTATGTGTGCTAGCAATTGAACTCAGGTCCTCTGGAAGAGCAGCCAGTGGTCTTCACTGCTGAGCCATCTCTCCAGCCCATATGCCCTTGATTTAAAAAAAATGGTTTGAGAAATAAAAAAAAGGAGGTCAAGAATTCAAAAGAGATTAGTGAGGAGAGTTCTATGGAAAAGTTTAAAGGAGGAAGGGGGAAAGGGTAATTATAGTCTCAAAAAAGGTCTTTTTAAAAAATTTGCCACATGGCTTCTGCAGTGAGAAGCTGCCCACATGCCCTGGTCATCTGAGTCAAACCTATAGCAGTGAAGTGACAAATGTCACAGACAAATTGCTCTTACAACTAGCCACGGGTTTTGTTTCAGAGATGGGTTCTCATAATGTAGCCCTGGTTGGCCTGGAAGTAGCTCTGTAGACCAGGCTGGCCTCAGAACTCAGATCTCCCACCTGCCTCTGCCTCCCCAGTATTTGGATTAAAGGTGTGCACCACCACATTTGGGCTCTTCACTTCTTAGCAACACTGAAATCACCAGCCTGGGCTTGCAAATAGACTTTTATTATCATTGAGGAAGAGGACACATAACCTACTCAGTTTTCAAGAACATATGTTCAAGGTATATCAGAAATATCAGATAGTTGTGGGAGGGACCATTTGTCATCATTTGAATTATGCTCACATTGTCATATAATGTTTTGTTATAAGAGCTGTCAAAGGAAAAACAAGATGTCAGTACTCAAATGGGAGTGAAGCTTATCAACTGATAATTAGACTATCATGACATTACAGTCCTGAATTTGTTTTAAAACTTTTTAATACTTACTTGTCATGTGTGTATGTATATGTATGCACTCCTGTGTGTGTACCTGAGTATGTATGTGCCTATGCATGCATGCCTGTGTGTACGAGTAACTGTATACATGTGTGTGTGTACCTGTGTGTGTGCCTGAGTGTGTGTGTGTGTGTGTGTGTGTGTGTGTGAGTGCATGCCTATGCTCATATACATGGAGTGGATAGATAATAACCTGTGGGAATCAGTTCTCTCCTTTCACCAAGCAGGTTCCAGAGACTGAACATTCTATTCTTACACTTTTCCAAGGTCCTTACTTCCTTGACATCCCCCCTCATAAATAACAGTAACCTGCCATTTCACCTTTTGCTTCAGACCCTGACCTCAGCCTACCAAGTCCTTAATGTCATGCAACCTGGGCACTTTAAAGATTGCTGGCTATATGTACACCGTGAACTAACTCACAATTGCCACTTACAGCATCTGCAGTGACCCTGTCAAGTCATCTTCAGCTGTCATCAGCTGCCCTGACTCTGCTGTTGTCAAGACCCCGTACCTTTTCTCTATCACTCTTAACTATAGACTTAAGGTGTTTCTCATACTAATCTATATATTCAACTATCTTATTCACAAGGTCAAAATTTCAAGTTAATTTAATTGTCTTTTAAATGTAACCTTAAAAGGTTTATCATGGTGCTAAATTTAAATAGAATCAATCTCCCAGATAGAAGGAAAAAGCCCTTCTTGCTCCTTCTGCTCCACAAAAGGTTTTTGTCTTCCCTAAATGCGTCTCAAATAGTGTTCATGCTGTTAACAGATTTATCTCTTTTGTAAACTTATAAGCTCCAAGAAACCCACTCAGATCCATGTAACCAAACAGACTCCATTTAGATAAGTACACTTGCCAATCAGTAGCCTAAGTTTCTACCTGTTACCTATTCCAGAGGATGGGATTCCCCTCTTGTTCCCTGGGATTGGGACTTCAATCACTCCAACCACCAAGACCTAAGGGTTTCAAATATACACCTAAGAAGATTATTCTCCCCAAAGTACTAAACTGTATTCTCTACCTCTAATATATATATTATATATATACATACCATATATATATATATATTTCAGCATCTTGCTATATCCAGGCATCTACTCAACATCTGTATCCAGAACAGCTCCAGAGAAACAACAGATTTGCCAGCACCTGCTCTCACAGACACAGATGCTTCTACTACACCTGCTTCTTCCTATCCACAGATGGTCCCACAGATCCTAGATAGCAAAGAAACAGCCAATTCTCCTAAGACTGGACCAACATCCCCATCTTCGTTTTCTTAGGTTTCCCAGGGACACAACACCTCAAAGTCAGCAGGAAATAGCTAAAGATCAAGATGGTCCTATCCCTGGTTCACCACCACCACTTTCTAGTTTCTCCTTTTAAAAATTAAAGCAAAAATGGAGGAATGTCAGCATGCCTTCTAGGCTCCAGCCTAGGCAACAGCCAGGTAGGCCTGGCTTGCCATAAAAGGGGCTGTTTGTCCCCTCCTTGCTCTCTCTGCCCCTTCTGTCTGACTCTTTTCTCTCCTTAACCCCCTTTTCCCTTTTCACTCTCCCCCTCCCCTCCTCTCTTTCTCTCCTCCCTAATCATTGCCTTAAATAACCTCTATTCTATACTATACCCATCATATGTTTGCTACCTCAGGGGAAGGGATGCCTCAAGGTCGGCCCACCAAGGCACCCTCCCACCTCACCAGACTTTGCTCACAAAACATATCCTGGTTTTTTAAAAACACAACATAATCTACTTCTTCCTCTGTCTGCTCTGAACTCTTCTAGATGCCTCTGGCTGCTCTCTCATATCTACAGTAAACAACCTTAATCATTATTATGGAGAGTCATGTCAGCAGTTTCTTTACTGAATCCCCTCAAATAGCAAAAAAAAAAAAAAACAAAAAAAACAAAAAAAACAAAAAAACAAAAACAAAAACAAAAACAAAAACAAACAAACAAACAAAAAACCTCAAAGCATTTCCAGCAAAATCAGGAACAAGACAAGTATATCCACAATCTCTACTCTCCCTCAAAATGGTATTGTTTTAGCAAGAATAATCAAACAAAAGAAGCAAACAAAAGGGATGCCAATAGGAAAGAGAAGCCAGAGTTGCCTCATTGGCAGACACTATGAGCCTGTACTTAGAGACCCCGAGACTCCACCGGAACACTCTTAGAACTGATAAACTTCCAGCAGATTGATAGGCTATGAAGTTAACATGGGAAAGAACATTAGTGCCCTTCCTATACAGCAATAGACACAGTGAGAGAGGATCAGGGAAGCCATCCCATCCACAGCAGCCTTGAAACACCACCCTAAAAGGGCCTGGTGGATGTGGTACACACTTTTGATCCCAGCAGGCAGAGATTGGTAGATCTCAGAGTTTGAGGCCAGCCCAGTCTACAGAGCAGCATCCCCCAAGGTTCTTACACAGTGAAACCCTGTTCCAAACCAAAAATACAACAACAAACAAACCCTGGAGTAAGAGGCCAGAGTGATGGTTCAGCAGCTCAGAGCAAGTAATGTTCTTGCAGAAGACCCTAGGTGGGTTCCCAAAGCCTACACAACATCTCAGTCTCTGGCCTTGGCCAGCAGGCACCAACCACAAACTAACACAGGCACATACACATATAAAATAAAAAATATATCTGGCACCAACCATAAACTAACAAGGCACATACATATATAAAATAAAAAACATGTCTTAAAAAAAAAAAGGAATACCTGGGGAAACCCAACCTAGTATGTGAACAATCTCTATGATAAAAACTTTGAAACACTGACAGGCACTGCAGAGATGGCCTAGCTGAGGACCCGAGTCCAGCCCACAGCTCCAGTGCCCACAGCTTACAGCCATCTACAACTACAGTTTTAAGGGACTTGACACCCTCTTGTGACCTCCACAGGCAGCAGACACACTTGCATCACACATACATATATACACAAAAAACACTCATAAATCTAAAAAAGGGGGGAAATCAGGTGTGTGGTGTAAACCTTTTGACACATGGGGAGCCAAGATAGGTGGATCTACTTGGGGACTTCTAGGACAGTCAGGTCTATACATGGAGATCCTGTGTCATCATCACCAACAACAAAAAGATGAAATCACAATTCACATCCAGGTAACTTTTGCTACTCATTGGCCAGACTCACCTCATGAATATCCTGGGTGGAAATCTGGGCCTTGGGATTTGCAATACAGACAACTGATCTGTCTTGTTGGTTTCTTGTTAAGCCACACCCGGAGAGATAACATGCATGTTCCAGAAATCCTGCAAGGAAACCCCAACAATATTTGGACACCAGACAGTTGAGGGGCAACTCAAACCAAAGAAGGAATGTTTCAGTTTCCTCTACCTTGTTGAAGGCTTGTATAACAGTTGTGGGAAGGATGAAGCAGACACAGTCAAGCACACTGGAGGTTGGCCATTGGTTCAGATACAGTTACTCTTTAATGTGCTTCTATACATACAAAATGGGTACTGTGGGCTGGGTCTGGAACTCAGTGGGCAGAGTGCTTGGTTCTGTTCCTAGAGGCCTATAAACCGTAACCCAGTTCTCATTTGGAGGCAGAATAATCAAGGTCATTGGTGTTTTCTACATGAAGAATTTGAGGTCAGCCTGTAGTACATGAGATCCTATTAAGGAAGGAAGGAAGGAAGGAAGGAAGGAAGGAAGAAAACAAAGGAAAAAGAAGCAAAGAAAGAAACAAAGAGAAAAAGAAACAAAACAAATAAAACAGCCAGATATAAAGATGTCCCAGTCCCAGTGAAGGCAAGCTGCAGATCTTGAGTTTGAGGCTAGTGTAGTCTACATATCAAGTTCCAGGCTAGCCACAGCGATATAGTTTCAAAGCAAACAGAAAAGGTAAGATTTTTCCCATCAGGAGAACCAATTCCACAAAGTTGTCTACACACACACACACACACACACACACACACACACACAGTGCCATGGACACACATCACATACACACGCTAAAAATAAGTGAAAGAAATTTAAAAGTATCTCTCTATCAGAAAGCTGTTCTGAGGAAGTTTTTAGAAAAAAAAAAAGATAACTAAAGCCTATCTAGTAATTTCCCCATTAAATTCTCTCTGTACTCTAGGGAAGGTATGAAGCCTTCAGGGCAAGGGAGCGATACATAGAGCTGGTTTTAAGATTTTGAGCAACCACTCAGCAGATCACAGAGTGGTTCTATGGCTAGCCTAGCAAGGCAGCTCCATCCCATTAAACCACAAGTCCCTTCCTCTTAATGAGTGAGAATGTAGGACTGCAGAGAATGGGAAAAACCAAGTGGGTGTCTCTTCTAGCTAACCTGTTGTCTTCATGTGAATTTCCTTGTAAGTGAAATCTTCTGGCTTTTCCAGGGACTTGGTGTGTTCTTGCCATATTTTATAATGAAAGAACTGCTTCGGCTTCTCCCCCGAGTTTCCACATCGGAGATGGGTTTCTATGCCCCTCGAAGGTGGCACTGCCTACAGCTGCACGCATCACTGAGCTAGACCTGGGTGAGCCCTAGCCATCCGAGCCCCAAGTCCCTGCAGTGCAGCCTGCGCTATCCACTTCACTCTCACCTCCTGCAAGCTGCTCTGCTCCACAGAGGACGCCCACGTGGTTGCTACGGAAAGGATGGGCGTTTCCCCTGATTTGTGCAGTGGTCAAAGGTCATCCTTTCAAGTTCCCTTTCCGGTTCTGGTTACTGTTGGGTGCCGACTTTTAGCAGAAAATGGCTATCAGCTTTGCAGCCATCTTGAGCCATATACCCTGACATGAGATTTGAATTACAATCGCCTACAACAGCTGAGAACACTCTGATAATCTTGGTTTAGATACCTTGAGATTAAAGGTGTGTGAGATTATAGAGATCAGAGTTAGAGACAAGCCCTAAGGGCATGATTAAAGGTGTAACTTAGAGGCGTGGCTTAGAAGTGAGACATATAAAAGGCAGAGACAGAACAGATCAGAATTGAGACGATAGAAGACATTAGGGAGACTATAGAAGACAGAACCAGAGATCAGAGAATATAGACGGAGATCAGAGAATATAGAGGGATCATCAGAGACGAATCTCTGACATTAGGTAGAATCTGCTGTCACCCTCGCTCTTGCTGGAACCTTGACCCACAGACCGGAGCAGCAGCTTGGGCCGGGATACAGTGGCCACCCAAACGTGGGTCGGCCCGGGCCTCAACATTTTGCCTGGGCTGCAACATTATTTTGGCAGACCCAACGTGGGGCTAGTGCGGTCCCCAACAGGTTCCAGAATCTAGTTTGTTGTGGGCTGGCTCTGCGGTGCGGGCTGTTTCTTGAAGTCGGTTTCTGAAGTCCAGGTGTGGGCCAGGGTCGCTCGTTTTCCGCTGCTGCAATCATGGCGGCCTCCACAGCAGCCGGGAAACAGCGGATTCCTAAAGTGGCCAAGGTGAAAAACAAAGCTGCCTGCAGAGGTACAGATAACTGCTGAGCAGCTTCTAAGAGAAGCTAAAGAAAGAGAACTCGAGCTCCTCCCGCCTCCACCTCAGCAGAAGATCACAGACAAAGAAGAATTAGAGGATTACAAACTACGGAAAAGGAAGACTTTTGAAGATAACATAAGAAAAAATAGAACTGTGATTAGTAACTGGATAAAATATGCACAATGGGAGGAAAGTCTAAAGGAGATTCAAAGGGCTCGATCCATATACGAGCGTGCTTTAGATGTCAACAACCGGACTATTCCACTCTGGCTGAAATATGCAGAAATGGAAATGAAGAACCGCCAGGTCAACCATGCCCGAAATATCTGGGACCGTGCCGTAACAACTCTGCCACGAGTCGACCAGTTCTGGTACAAGTACACACACATGGAGGAGATGTTGAACAATCCTCCTGGTGCTCGGCAGGTGTTTGAACGCTGGATGGAATGGCAGCCTGAGGAGCAGGCCTGGCACTCCTATATCAACTTTGAGCTGAGATACAAAGAGGTGGAGAAGGCCCGCACCATTTATGAACGCTTTGTGCTCGTGCACCCTGCTGTGAAGAACTGGATCAAGTATGCTCGGTTTGAAGAGAAGCATGCTTATTTTGCTCAAGCTCGGAGAGTCTACGAGAGAGCGGTTGAGTTTTTTGGGGATGAGCATATGGACGAACACCTGTATGTGGCCTTTGCTAAATTTGAGGAAAACCAGAAAGAATTTGAAAGGGTACGAGTTATCTACAGATATGCCCTGGATAGGATTCCAAAACAAGAAGCCCAAGAACTCTTTAAAAACTATACCCTCTTTGAGAAGAAGTTTGGTGACCGGAGGGGTATAGAAGATATCCTCGTGAGCAAGCGGAGATTCCAGTATGAAGAAGAAGTGAAGGCTGATCCACACAATTATGATGCATGGTTTGATTATTTACGCTTGGTGGAAAGTGATGCAGAAGCTGACACTGTGCGGGAAGTCTATGAGAGAGCCATTGCCAATGTGCCACCCATCCAGGAGAAGAGGCACTGGAAGCGCTACATCTACCTCTGGATTAACTATGCACTCTATGAAGAGCTGGAGGCCAAGGATCCTGAGAGGACAAGACAGGTATATCAAGCGTCTTTGGAACTAATTCCTCACAAAAAGTTCACGTTTGCCAAAATGTGGTTATATTACGCACAGTTTGAAATAAGACAGAAAAATCTGCCATTTGCCAGAAGAGCTCTGGGAACTTCCATAGGCAAATGTCCAAAGAACAAGTTATTCAAAGGTTACATAGAACTGGAACTACAGCTTCGAGAATTTGACAGATGCAGAAAGCTTTATGAAAAGTTTTTGGAATTTGGACCTGAAAATTGTACGTCATGGATTAAGTTTGCAGAATTAGAGACAATCCTTGGTGATATTGAGAGAGCTAGGGCAATATATGAATTAGCCATCAGCCAGCCACGCTTGGATATGCCAGAGGTACTTTGGAAATCATATATTGATTTTGAGATTGAGCAGGAAGAAACTGAGAGAACAAGAAACCTTTACCGACAGTTGCTTCAGCGAACACAGCACGTCAAGGTATGGATTAGTTTTGCTCAGTTTGAGTTATCTTCTGGGAAAGAAGAAGGAAGTGTGGCTAAATGCAGACAGATTTATGAAGAAGCTAACAAGACCATGAGAAACTGTGAGGAAAAAGAAGAGAGGCTTATGTTGCTGGAATCCTGGCGAAAGTTTGAAGATGAATTTGGAACAGCATCAGACAAGGAGAGAGTAGACAAACTCATGCCAGAAAAGGTCAAGAAGAGAAGAAAGGTCCAGGCCGACGATGGGTCTGATGCCAGATGGGTAGAAGTCTATGACTACATCTTTCCAGAGGATGCTGCCAACCAGCCTAACCTCAAGCTTCTGGCGATGGCCAAGCTTTGGAAGAAACAGCGACAGGAAAGAGAAGCTGCGGAACAGTGTACCTTCCCCCCAACCATGAGCAAGCCTGAAGAGACCTTGGTTACCACAACAAGGTCAAGTGACTGGATCTAGGTGGAGTTACCCACCTTGGCTGCCCGGAACACAGAAGCAGAACTGCCCCTGGGCTTGCCTTGAGACATCTCTGACTGTGACCTGGAACGACTATGGATTATCCCACCCATCTGGAACCAGGAGGGGTTGTGGGTTGGGTCTTCCCCTTTAAATTGAGAGCTGCACATTAAAGCTTTGGGCCTTGATCAGAGAACTTTGTCTTGGCCTCATCTCTTCTTGCCCTCCAGCCCCTTTCATTCCCAGCCCCCCTTTCAGGTGAACCCAGTTGACTTGTGGCCGAGGGCGGCTACAATGGTCCCTCCTGAGATGGTTACAGACAGGCAGAGCTTGAACCTACCTAACTAGTTCTTAGAGAACACACTGTGCTAACTTTACAGCTAAGACAATAGCTGGGGAAACAGCAAGGTGGGTGCATGGCATAGAGGTGAGCACATGTGACCACGAGGGGGAGGAGCAGGAGACAGCACAGACAGAGCCATGTTCACTTGACAGAGTAGATAGTGCTGGGAGGAAGCCGAGTGGCCACATTTCACAGATTGAGCTGTCTAACCAGAAACATTGCAAGGCCAGGGTATGCAGCTGAGGAGCCATGGGACCAGCACCCTAGGGTCCTGCCCCTGCTTCCCCAGCCAAGTTGGTCTCATGGCCTGGCCAGGGTGGCCATCCCATCGTCCATAAGAGGTTTTCCAGAATCACTTCTGCTGTTCTAATCCTTTCTTTCCTTATAAACTTTACAGTCATGCTGGATGTAGTGGCTCACCCGGCATCCCAGCACTAGCAAGGCTGAGGCATGACGATTGTTACAAGTTTGAGACTCCCCTGAGCTACAGTTTGAGACTGTCTCCAGACTCTCCTCTGCTCTCACTCTCTCTAACAACCAGCTTGCTGATGTCAACTAAAGACAGGGAAACAAGCTGGCATTTTGATTACAATTTCATTGAGTCTGTGGATAATAAATACTATTTATTTTTCTTCTAGTATAAGTCTCATCCTGTTCCCCACAGACAAACCTGAGTTCAGTCCTGGTACCCATGTTGAAGGAGAGGACTCACTCCTACAAGTTGTCCTCTGACCTCTGTGGTAGCATGTGCACACACCCACACACACTGTAGACATACATACATACATACATACATATACATACATACATACAGACAGAGACAGAGACAGAGACAGAGACAGAGACAGACAGACAACAACAACCAAACCCTGCAGAAATAGAAAACAGAGTGGAAAATTCAATTCTTTTATGTTTTGGGGAGACAGTCTTACTGTGAGGTTCAGGCTACCCTCAAATTTGCAATTCTCCTGTCTCAAGTCCATTTCTGATCGTTCCAGTACATCCTTGGATTTCAGTGACCCATGGATGTTATTTATGTTGGAGCCCATCTGAAATTCTGGTTTGTTTTTTTTTTTTTCTCCATAGAGAGCTTCTTGCCCCTCCCAACAACACCTCGCCTAGGGGTTCCCTGATCCTCCCTTGTGGGACTGATGAGGTGCCCAGTTATATCGCACTCCCTGCTGAGGGGTGATCTACCTGCCCTGGGATTGTAGAGACTATTTCTATCTCTGGCAAAGTGGTATGCTGCAGGCTCACCCCGTTCTTAAGATGGGGTCACAGTGGGTAGCCCAGAGCTTTGCCAGGGCCCTCTCCTCCTGGGCTCTGCTACATTCTTCTTCTCTCTCCAGCCTGTGAGGTTGCAGGGAGCCCTGCTTTTCAGACACCATTAGCAAGAGTCAGGGGTTCAAAAGAGGCCCTTGTTATTTCTTAGCTCCACGTGCTCCCCTGCAATCCTTCTTGGCTTGGTTCTCTAAGGCCGACCAGTGGATGTTTAAACTGTCTCTGTGCCCCAGTTTGTTGTTTGTGGAAAGAGAGTTAAATCTTGGACTTGCTTAGAAAAGCCCAAAGCACAACCCAGTGCCCCTTTTCCTGAGACTCCTGCCCTTTGTCAGTGGGCCAGGGACACAGGGATTCAGGCTTTGGGCCCCCTTCATGCTGGTGGCCATCTGAGAACACAGGGGTGGCAGGTGAAGCTACGCAGTAGTCTCTTATTACTCATGGACCCTGGATCTGGTTGTGGGGTTGGAATTATTTTTTTTTACTCTCCTCACTAATCCCTGCTGTTTTCTTTCCACATCCAGTTTCTGTTCCTCTTTACTTTCCACCCTGTGGGGAACAAAGCCATGGCAGCAGATAGGCTCCACTTCTCACTGTGCACCCCAGTGACCTGTTGCTCACTCCAGACCTGAGCAGGCATAGGGAACAGGGCCTGTAGGGTACCCCTAGATGTGTGGGATGGGCACTTGGGTACCAGGCACTCCCCGGGTTTAGCCTAGGCCCCAGGGACCTTGGCAGGAGGGAAGAGGTGGTATGTTGGTATGTTAGCTGGGGACATGGCCACTAGTTAGTTATGTGGCCACAGGCATCGTGCACCTCACCTGTGGAATGACTTAACCCTCTCATGGACTGGGGAAGCCAGCAGCACTCTTAGCCTAGCCTAGGCAGAGCTCTCATGGTTGGAAGGCTGTCCTGAAAACCTAGGACTTTCTGAGGGACCACAGTTCAAGACAGAATGGGGAAATAGCTCTTTCTTCTGTGCCTCTGGCCTAGGGTCTGTCCACTGTCCACACCTACCTTAATTAAGCCCAGGGACCCATCAGGAACTCTCAACTTGTTGCCCTGTGGGGTAGCCAGGTCCCCTCTTCCCAGGGACAGTCCTCTCTCTATTTGATTTGGATTTGATGAGCTGCTGAGCTGGGAGACTGCCTGCAGGTAGTGGATAAAAACCTGGGCTCCTGCTGGGGAATTCTGGTTTCTGGGATTCCACACCCCTAGGTTTGAGGATTTTCTAGTTGCATTCAAAAGAGCTGTCAGGGTTTGAGCTTTGTAAGTCTCACCAGCATGTGAGCAGATCATGACATATGGTTAAGCCTTGTCCCCATGGCCTTTGTGGGCCACTCCCATCAGGTGTCAAACAGATCAGCCTCTTGTGTCTCCTTTGTGTTGGTCAAATCAACTATAGCCTCAGGCCCAGAAGCCACCTTCTGGAACCTTTGTATGTAATATAAAGCCCCCCACCTGCACTTTTGAACACAGAGAGTGTCTCTCTCTGTCACTCTTCTCTGTCTCTCTGTATCTCTCTCTCTCTCTCTCTCTCTCTCTCTCTCTCTCTCTCTCTCTCTCTCTCTCTCATCTTCATATCACTTGGCCCAGTATATACAGACCCTTTCCACTGAAAGTGATGGACTGTGTGACATACACTGGCTGTAAGACTTAAAGGTTCTGAGGAGGTTTGGCTGGGTTAGGAGAGCTGGTATGGAGGGCTTTGTCATTGAGGCATTATGCAACCCAGGAGCTCTGGCTTAGCCTTGTTCTCAGATGTACAATCTCTACTGTGTGACCTCATGAAAATGGCATACCCTCAGTTCCCATTACTGTCAAATGGAGACAACCCAGTAGATGCTAGTGTCCTCAGTAACAATGGCCCAGTTTCTGAGGAACGTGTGTGTGTGTGTGTGTGTGTGTGTGTGTGAGAGAGAGAGAGAGAGAGAGAGAGAGAGAGAGAGAGAGAGAGAGAGAGAGAGAGAGAGAGATGGGGGGATGGTTCAGTTCTGTGCTTCCCTTTACTTGGCCACCTCCAGACAGGAGGAGGAAACGTGGAACTTGCACATGGGAAGCAGGCATCCCATCCCACTCCTGCACTGAGGTGTGCTTGTGCTCTGCTCTCACAGGGAACTCAGGCTTCAGAACTATGTCCCAGAGGATGAAGACATGAAGAGGTGTCGGGTCCCCCAGGCCAAACCAGTTGCAGGTACATGGACCTCTTTTCCCCCATGTTCCTTCCAGTCACCCTCAGAGAAGAGGTACCAAGTCAGAGAGAGCCGTCTGGGGCATTCACACACCTTCTCAGGGAGCATACATAAAAGGGTCAGGAGGGCAGGGAGGAGGCCCCTTGTACCTCCAACCTGGAGTGGGCCACAGGTCCTCAGGGCATGAGGAGTAGAAGTGACCTGAGATCCTTGGGCAGCAAGGCAAGATGGTGAGTCCTGTATTGCTGGGGAGAGGGGCAGAATGAAAGACCCCAGAGAGAAGCTAACCATAGAGCCTCAGGGGACAACCAGCAGCAACACAAAGGCCAGAGAGAGCCTTGTCCAGATTCCCCACTCCTTTGACTGAGGGTGACAGATGTAGGGTGAAGAGGGAACCTCCTAGTCACAGGAGCAGATTTATCCTTGGTCCTGAAGGATCTGGCTTCGTTTGGTTTTGAAACAGGGTCTCACTGTGGAGCTTACTTTCTAGACCAGGCTGGCCTTAAGCTCACAGACATCTACCTGCCTCTGCCTCCCAAGTGCCACCATGCTTATCCAAGAATCTTAGTTTTTAATTCTTGATACCAACTTTCCATTGTGCAAGTAATGAATGAGTAAATACCTCATCAAAAATTCAGAAGTTGCCCTATTGTTCGTTGCTACTCCTCTCCCTGCCCCATGGAGTAGTGGCGGGTGGCATGGGCACCCCACAGGGTGGGAGGGTGATGAGAAACTGGCCCTAGGCCTCTACCAGGAGGCTACCAGAACTTAAGTTTGGCAGAAGGAAGGAATGTCAGAGAAACACATCCCTGGTGACAGGTCTGAAGGCTGTCCACGTTGTTCCGTTTCAGGCATGCATCCCCAGAAGGGGACACTCAGAGAGAGACCTAGGGACTTACTGGAGGCAGGAGGTGCCTGTCATGAGTCTGAGGTGGGATGAAAGGGAAGATAAGGCACCCAGACTCCAGCCATGCCAGACCTAGAGGCCATCCCTAGGACCTTCCCTTTTAGTGCCATAGCTCCCATGGACACAGGCTCCTCCCATTTTGTATCTGGAAGCCTGAGGCCCGGGCCTTGTCCACTCCAGCTATAGCCTGCTCTGTCCCTTTCTGGGCCCTGGGGTCTGCCTTCAACCTAGGAGACCAGATGTCTTCCAGGGTTGCTGCTGAGTGGTGTCCCTCCTCTTCCCTGGGGCCCTTTTGGCTGTTAAGTCTGGAGGAAGAGCTCCCACCCACCAGGCCTGTGTTGTTCTTTCCCCCTCTAGTGGAGGAGAAGGTGAAGGAGCAGCTGGAGGCTGCCAAGCCAGAGCCTGTCATTGAGGAAGTGGTGAGTACCTGGGAGGCCCCTCCCTGCTTGTGCTGCTTCCTTCTCTAGCTGTCTCTGTTCCCACCCTACTAACTTCCTTGCCTGCCTGCATTTTTCTGCCTCTATGCCCAGTCTCTGCACTCCCTCTCAGGATGAGCCTTGGCCCTGAAGCATTGTCTCCTCTCTCCCTAGGACCTGGCCAATCTGGCACCTCGGAAACCTGACTGGTGAGTGTTGTCCATGAAGGCTGGCACAAGCCCTTTGGGGAGGTGATGGTGTTTGGTGCATGTCAGAGGCCTCGGCTGGGAGGACAGCCAAGGGACAGATAGGGAATAGGGACAAGCACTGCAGGCATAGCTCTGCCCAAGAGAGTCAGGGATGAGGGCTAAGTAAGTAAGGCATGAGACATGGGCGAGGGTAAAGTGCTGAAGAGGGGCCCGAGGGATGAAAGAGCAGGCATCCTTTCGAGCCTCTTCTGTAGGGGGGAAAACTCACCTACTCTGGGGTCTCCGACTTAGCAGTGCACCCCTGTGTGCTCAGGATACCACAGTGGAGAGACGGATGGGCAAGCAGATAGGGCTTAGGCCTCTGTTTTAACTGTGAAGTAGGGAACCCAATCTCTTCAGCCTGGAAGCCCCTCTGAGTGAGCTGAGAATATGGGTGACGGAAGGTGCTGTAGGCACGTCTCTTGGTGCCTGTAGATCTGTGGGGTGGGTGACAGCACCTACCACAGTGCTTTAATTTGATGAAACAGCCATGAAGTGTATGCTGAAGGAACTGCAGAACTAGAGAACTCAGGCTGATTTTAGGAGTTCTGGAAGCCCCAGGAGTGGGGGTGGGAGGCCGTGGCCAGAGGGGGAATAGGGCTGACAGTTGGCTACCACAAGTTCCTCTCTGATGCTGACTCAGGGGACATAGAAGGGGGATCCCACGGAGCCAGCCACCATTCTGTTTCAGTCTTCTACCTTGACTGAGTGTGTGGTAGGCGTCCCCTTCTCTCAGTTACCTCGGTGGAGTTAGGAAGGCTGATGGATGATAGGGTCCAGAAAAGCAGAGAAGGTAGCATCATGTTCTCCCCAGAGCAGCATCTCAGGCAGGATAAATATCAAAGCCCTGCAGGAAGATCCCAGGGCCACACCATGCTAACCCTTAGCTTCTGCATTTCCCCTCTCTCCTGATGTAGGGATCTCAAGAGAGATGTGGCTAAGAAGCTGGAGAAGCTAGAGAAGCAGACCCAGAGTGCCATTGCAGAGATGATCTGTAAGTGCACTCTGGCCAGTGGGGGCCTGCCCTTGGAGCAGTGACTTCAGCACAGACCTTTTCCACTTCTCTGCTCTCTCTCCATCCAGGTGAACGGCTGAAAGGCCAGGAGGACAGCCTGGCCTCTGCAGTGGCTGCCAACATTGAAACAGAGGCCTGTGACTCTGACTGACATGTTTTCCTATTTCATCTCTTCAGCACAGACATCTCCTCTGATGTAAATTGTGCTTTTTAACTTCTATAAATAAACCTTTCTTTAATAGAGTCATGTCGCTTCTATTTTTCTAAAGACAGGCAGAGTTCTTGCAGTTTTGACATCAGAGAAGACCTAAAAGGGTCTGGAGAGATGACTCAGGGTTGACTGACTGCTCTTCCAGAGGTTCTGAGTTCAGTTCCCAGCAACAACCACACGGTGGCTCACAGCCATCTGTAATGGGATCCAATGCCCTCTTCTGGTATTTCTTAAGACAGTGAATGTGTACTCAGATACATTAAATAAATTTAAAGAGAGAGAGAGAGAGAGAGAGAGAGAGAGAGAGAGAGAGAGAGAGAGAGAGAGAACCTAATAGTAGTCCCAGTATAGAAGAGTTTAGTAACCACTGACATTATTTTAGGAATTCTTCCAGGATCATTATTAAGAATTAAGAAATCATCTATTTGTGGGGCGGTGGTGGCCCACGCCTTTAATCCCAGCACTTGGGAGGCAAAGGCAGGTGGATTTCTGAGTTCAAGGCCAGACTGGTCTACAGAGTGAGTTCCAGGATGGCCAGGACTACACAGAGAAACCCTGTCTCAAAAAACCTAAAAAAGAAAATGAAAAAAAACTGTCTATATAGCATCACAAGACAGTACATCTTCATTGTTCTCCAGAGATCTCCTCATTAAGTAGGGTTAATACCTATTGATAGTTACATATATTTAATAACAGGAAACATATCAACAGCAGGAATCTTTCCTAAAAATGAATTTCTGATGGGCCTTACCTACTGTAGTTCTGTCATAAATTAGAATCCAAAGTGGACCCATCTCGGGAATGTCACCTGCTAGTTTCTAGCTTCTCCCAAGTTGGCTCCTGACAGTTTATTTTAGGGCTTCCTCTCACCCTAACTCATGAAGTGTGCTGGTCCATGTGTGTTGTGTTCCTTCCATATGGTGGCCCAGCTTTGGCAGACAGTGCCAAGGACTTAGGTCATGCAGTACAGTGCATGTGCACACAGAAGTTAGGACACCCAAACAAAGTAAATATAATCATTCAGATGACAGTTTTGAATCTCCTTGTGGCTGCAGATAACCTGGAATACCAGCAGTCGAGGGAGGCAGGGGGATCAGGGGTTCAGATCATCCAGCTACAGGCCAGCTTGAGGCTAGCCTGGGCCATAGAACCTTGTCTCAGGAAGTAGAAAGAAGGTGGTTGTTGGGGTTGGGGCAGGCAAGAGAAGGGAGAAGAGAGAGGAGATGTAGGGAAGGGAAGGTTTAGAGGCATTTCATGTGTTTTGCCTGAGTGTATGTTTGTAACTGTATCTCTGCCTGGTGCCCAAGGAGACCAGAAGAGGACATCAGATGCCCTGGAACTGCAGTTCCAAATGGATATAAGCCAAGGGGAATTTACAGCCATGGAAGCTGAACCAATAGCCCCAAAATAAGTGTCTGTTTTATTCTCAGAGGAATAAACAGTGCTATCCCTCTTTACACAACAAGAATTAGATGTAAGAGCTGATCAGAAACCCTGAAAATCAGCTCAGAGTGGCGTTACACACCTGTAAGTCCAGGTCTCTTAGATTGAGGCAGGAATTTGAGGCCAGCCTGTGCTATAGACAGATGCTCTCAAAAGAGAACAGCCTAACCCCAGGTTGAAAATAAGGGACTAGCAGATCTCTGGTGAGCACAGGATTGGCAAAACGTAGCAGAGACAGCTGGGGTAAACTCGTTGCAATGGAGACTTAGACATGTGTTTTCAGCTACACTGATGTGCTGCGTTTGTGGATCAGGAAGGTTGGCACAGTGTGGTGGCAGACAGTGAGACCACTTTGGCCAGTAGTGTGTGTTTCCTCTGCCCCTTAGTGTTCTGGTGGACTGTTACACTTGTAGGCCAGGTGCCAGGCCAGGAATTTCATAGGATCACAATAGCTCATGCACACACACACACACACACACACACACACACACACACACACTTAAAACCATTAGGGATACGTGTCCCTTTGTGTGTCTTCCACCAACCCCCGGCTTCACCTTTCCATGGTGGCACCTGCATTCACCTCCGGCCCCATTCACCACACTCACTGTCACTTAGCTGGCCATTAATATATCAGGGCTTCCACAAGCTTCAACAGTGTAAGGAGGCTAGGGGGATGAGAGTGATCTAAGCCAGGCACATCATCCATTAGTGAAAGAAAGGCAGCAAGCCAGGCTTGCCCAGGGATGTGGGAGAGAGACATGGCTAATATACTGGCATCTTTTGGAAAGATCAGTAAGGTTGACTGCTGAACAAGACTGATATGGAAGACATAAGACCCAGGAATGAGATGAGAGTGTCATAGTCCACAGACATCCAAATATAAAGGCACATTACAGATTCAAGCGTGACAAAGGCTAGAGAGACAGCTCAGGAGTAAAAGTCAGTCCTTGCTGGGCAGCCCAGACATCCTGTGCTGGAGTCCTGGAACCCACGCAGAAGTGGAAGAACGTACTCCACAGAGTTGTCCTCTGACTTCTGTGTGTGCGAGTACACGTGCACATGTGTACACGCACAGACACTCTACCCTCCAGACTATACCCCCAACCCCAGGCTAACGGGTAACTTTAGATCCTACTCATGTCCCAAGTTAAACCTCATCACATCCCAGGGAATTATCACCCTAAGAGAGCTGAAAGGCTGGGCCAAGTCAACAGCACAGGTGAACCCTGCCCATAGTCAAGTGGAGTTCCTTAGAGCTGGAACAGAGTCAGTCACAGCAGGATGGGCTGACCTCCAGCCTGCTACAAAACTGAGAGACAGGACATGCCCCATGGGAGTGCCTGACTCTGGTCCACTTTCACCCTACCCACCACACTGGGCTCCCCACCCAAGCAAAGATGGTGAAGGCACACAGGTACTGCTTCTCTGAGAAAAAGACCATGAAGATGAGGCTGTGCAAGTACAGCCCCTCCACCAGAATCCAGTAGTAGTTGTTTGCCAGGAAGTAGAGGAAAAAGGTCACGACCACTAGGCAGCCAGCCTAGGAGACCAACCAGGGTTAGTTCCAGAAGGTAGAACCTGCATCTTATAGGCAAGGTTTGGTTTTCATTGGGGGTGGAGGGTTGGGGGGCCAGGAAGTTCACTCTAGGCTGCTGGGTTGGGACAAATGTAGTCCATAACTCTGTCCAGGAAATAGACTCAAGGAAGGGGGCAGAGAAGAGACCCCTGAGATGGGGCATCAGAACTTTGAGACTGGATTGGAGATGTCTTCAGTCCTTATGGCAAAGTTCCCTTAGGGATGCAGGGGGAGGGGGTGGCCTCTCTCTGTAGGTCAAACACCCTCTGTCTAGGCTATGGCTGAGTCACACCTCTCTCCATCCCCTATCCTACTGATCCCATCTAGTTCTAGGGAATCTGGTTCTATGCAAGAGCTCTGTGTTTCAGAGAGGTTTTTCACCATTCTAGGCATGGCTTGGCTATCTTTTTAAAAAAGGAAGTTGGCCCAGCCCACCCTGTTAGGCACAAGCACCCTCATCAAAGTTCCCAGCCAGCCTCAAGCCATCTAAATCCACTAGAACGCTGTGCTTTGCCTGCCATCTTTAATGTGCAACACATATACTTTTTAACAATTTTTCCAATCCCTCTGGACTCCTTACACACACACACACACACACACACACACACAAACACACACAGACACACACACACACACACACACACACACACACACACACACACACATGGAGAGAGAGAGAGAGAGAGAGAGGAGAGAGAGAGGTGCATGGTCATGTCTGGTTGTGAGTGCTCTGGTGAGCAGACAGCATTTTCCTGGGTACAGGATGGTAAGGATCACCTGAGCCTGCTGACTTTCCCCTGCCTGATCCATCTCTTTTAGGCCTTCACTCTGGCTGGGTCTCCCTCTATTGAGCCCACCCTAGGTATCCCTGACTGTCCTGGAAGTCGCTATGTAGACCAGGCTGGACTCGAACTCAGAGATCCATCCACCTGCCTCTGTCTCCCAAGTGTTGGGATTAAAGGCATTCACCACCGCTGCCCCGTGCTGGTCAAACTCTTTCTATACTGTGGTGCTTATTTGGCCCTGGTTGCTGTTTGCAGGATCCTAGGCAGGGAAGGCAGCCTGACTCTGATTATGTTGCAGCTCCAGAAAGGGATGAGTGATCCTTCTTGAGTTCATAGGAAGAAGCCATGCAGCCAGGTCTCCAACTCAGCAGGTCTGGAGTCCAGCCAGAGAGTGGACAGCGAGGCTTAAGAGCAACCACTCATCAGGAGAGTTCGAGGTGCCACTGGCTGCTGCTGTCTGTAGAGCAGGGAGAGGCTGACCTGAGAGTGAGATGGGATTGAGAGTGACCAAGGCAGGTTTCTGAGTGTTTGTCTGGTAGTGGGGCTTTAAGAAGAGGTTATCCTATGTAACCACACTGAACCCGACCCCATAATTTTCATGATGCCTCAGCCTCTGAAGTGCTGGAATTACAAACGTGCACCACCTCATCAGGCTCAGGGAAAGTTTCTCAAGGCATTTGCTCTTGAAGAATTGGCACAAGTGCATAAAAATGGCTAAGTATTCCAAGAAGGCAATCAGGAAAGGAGTGTGCAGGTTAGGCAAAACCAGAGCAATCCACTCCCTGTATTCTCTTCCTCTAAGGTCTGATTCCACTTGCTTTTCTAGGAATTTGGTTCCACTTAAAAATTAACTGCCCCAGGACACATCCTGGGAGGAGCATATTTCTTAGTCCAAGGACATCTGCTGGATTACCCTGCTGGATTAACATTCAGAGGAAACAGGGATTAACATTCTCAGACCACACCTGCAGGTGGGGAAGGCCCTAGGCAGGTAGACACATTCCTCAGGAGGAACCAATCCTCAACATTTACAGACAAGGGTGGTCCTTGCCACCTCATTCCCCAAAGACCAATCAGTTTAAAAGTCACATTGTTCCACCAATCATATTGTGCCTAGTCACTGTTTCTCTAGTCCACCCCTTAAACAGTATAAAAACTGCTCTTACCTTCAACTTGAGGTTCTTCTTGGTTCTTCTAGCCTGTATGCAGAGGACTCCAGTGCACTGGGTTATTATTATCATCCAACCTCAGGTTATTGCAGTGAATCCCGTCTGTGAGAGTTTCTGGGGGAGCGTGTATCCTGGTTTTAGATCTTGTAAGTCCAACACTTTCTGACTGAGTCTGTGTGAGGCCAGAGCAGAAAAGGAGGGGGGCCTGTGAAAAGATGGCGGCTGCTCCTGCTGGTATGTGCCAACTTGAAGAAGAGGCACTGATGCTGAAAGAATGGCTGAAGGCCCTCCTGGAGAAAACTGGGTGCAAGGACAGGGGAGATGGGAGGCCACAGCGCAAGAGGCTCAGAGAAGAAGAGGAGGAGCACAAGGAACCCAGGTTTTGGAACTATGTCCCAGAGGATAGAGACCTGAAGAGGTGGCAGGTCCCCCAGGCCAAACCAGTTGCAGTGGAGGAGAAGGTGAAGAAGCAGCTGGAGGATGCCAAGCCAGAGCCTGTCATTGAGGAAGTAGACCTGGCCAACCTAGCACCTCGGAAACTGGAATGGGATCTCAAGAGAGATGTGGCCAAGAAGCTGGAAAAGCTGGAGAATCGGACCCAGAGAGCCATCACAGAGCTGATCCACGAAAGGCTGAAAGGCCATTAGGACAGCCTGGCCTCTCCAGTGCACGCCACCATCCAACAAGAGGCCTGTGACTCCGACTGAGATGCTTTCTGTGTTTCATCTCTTCAGCACACACACATCCTGTGGGAAGGTAGTCTCAGACAGGGATGGGGTTAGGCTGGCCAGCACTTCTGGGTCTTGAGAACTGAGCCAGCCCACTGAGTCTCAACTTCTGTTGGTTGTGACAGTTCATCTCCCAGGGGTTTCCACTACCCCGAGTGGGTCAAAGCTGTGATCTGTACATATGTATGTAAACAGAGCTTTGTAAGTTCTGGAAATAAAGCTGCATTTAGTAGAGTTGTGTCGCTTTCAGTTTTTTTGGTGCTCGGGGGTTGGACTTGGGATGCAGAAGTTTTACTTACTGTTCTTACTCCTGGTTAGGGCCAGCCTAGGTGAGCCTGGAGGGGTGGGCAGCGCCAAGGTTGACCTTCTGCTCCTAGTCTCTAGTCAGACTCAGCAGTGGTCGCCTCGGAACCCTTAGACCACAGATATAGAGACTGGGATTGTCCTCTTAAGACCCCTCCCAAGGCCTTGCAGTAGTTTGTGCCAAGGAAGGAGAGAGTCCCACATGGTCCTCTGGACCCCTTCCAGTATGAGAGTGAGGAGGCTGCACTCTGAAGAACTTCACAAAGAACATGGCAGATTAGAGGCTATCACACTGCTCTCCCCGATCCTGCACTGCTACCAGCCATGCATCTCTTTCCTCTCCCAGTCAGAACTATGGGTCAGTTCTACTAGAGATCAGGATATGGTATGCTAGGGTTTAGCTGTGATCTTGGAGCCTGGACTAAGCTGTGAGCCTCTGTGTTGATTCTCTAGATGACAGCCTGGAAGCATGAAGCTGATGTAGGTATAGCCATCTGGAGCTCCTCTCTGGGAAGATTACACCTGCAGTTTGCAGGGTCAGCCCCTGCAGACTTCTTTCCTGTTCTGGTTCTTCTTGAAGCAGCAGAGTGAGAGGAACTTCGAAGGGGGTGAGACTTGGTCTTAGGAGATATTTAGGGTTGTTGTGTAATAATTGAAGACCCCAATACTCGGGAGACCCTTCCTCAAGTCTCAGGGAATCACAACCACCCAAAGATCACAAGAAACCATACCTGGATGCAATCAGCAGAGGTTTATTAGGGAAGAAACATGGCAGCCAGCAGTGTCACCATGCACTTGCGCAGGAGTGGGGTTCCACCCCAACATCCAGTCTATGGAGGGTTTGAAAGTGAAAAACCACAAACCAGGGGACGGGGGATGGGGTGAGGAGTTGCCAAGGATACATAACATAAGAGTAGCGAAACATTCCAGAGAAACCCACCCTGAAAGGTTAATAACCATGTCACTGTGTCCCACCTTCTCATTTACCAACTACTTCAGATTAACGATCTTCACTTCTTCCTGCTATAGCCCCACCTAGGTGGCTTGCATCTTTTTTCTGTGGTCAGGAATGCCTTCCTGCCTTGGGCCTCTCCCACCCATAGCTGGGCCTACTGCCTGAGGCTTGATTCAGGGAATAATGTCCTCCACCTGGAATGTGTCCTGGGGTAGTGAAAATCTTACATTCAGAAAAATGGGACCTGCATTTTTCTGCCCAGGTCTAAGGGCAAAGAAATCTACACATATTTCATAAAATGGCCTTTATAATTTTTCACTCTACATAATAATAAAGCATTTACCTATCTAAGTCTAAGTCACTTTGCTACTGTAGCTGACCTACCTTGGAGGCCAGAAACTGCAGTCTCTGGCATTCAACACCTCAATGTAAAACAGCAGGCTATTAAGTAAAGGATTAATTGTTAGAGCTTTTCCCCTTTTGTGGGGAGCCTGCAGATATCATCCTTGCAGCCATCTTTAGCCATATACCCAGACAAGAGACTGGATTACAATAGCCTACATTGCTGAGCACATTCTGATAACATCTGGTTTTAGATACCCAGGATCTTCCCTTGGGTGTGTGAGACTTAAAGATGTGTTACTTAAGGGTGGGACTTAGAGGTCAGGTTTAGAGATAAGGCCTAAGGGCATGACTTGAGGGAGAGACTTAGAAGGGAGACATATAAATGGCAATAGGCAGACAGAAGAAAGCTATAGAGAATGGGCACTTGGAATATGCACATGAGACTTGAGACTGGAACTTGGAGGCACTAGGGACTAGAAACTCAAGACTTGGGACTTGGACTAAGAAGAGAGACTGAAGGATAAACAGGATTGAATCACACTCTGTCTGGTCTCCATTCCTTGCATCTGTTCTCTCTCTCTTTCTCTCTTTCTCTCTCTCTCTCTCTCTCTCTCTCTCTCTCTCTCTCTCTCTCTCTCTCTCTCTCTCTCTCTCTCTCTCTTGCTGAACCCCGACCCATGTGGACTGGAGCAGCTTGGGGCAGTGTGGGCTCTAACAATTTAGGCCCCAAGGCTTTCGGTAGTGTGGGTTCCAATATTGATAGTGTGGTCACTGACATTTTGGCCCCCAAATGTGAGGCATCTTGGGCCATGACACCCTTTGTCTAGATGCCTCTTGCTGGTCAGGCTAGGGGGAAGGTTGGAGCAGTAAACTCCTATTGAACCAGGGGAAGAGAGTCAAGCTAGCAGGAGAAAAAACTTTTACATAATCAAAGATGGAATAAGCTCATATAAATTCATATTCATAAGCTCATATAAATTCACAGATTCATGCATGCACACTTATACATTTCCATTCTAACCAGTGAGGCCCAGTTTGCATATGTTCTCACAATTACATATGGAACCATACACACATCCATACTAACATGCATTTGGAGCAAAAGACTAAGCACCAGTGCAGAAAGAACTCACTCATTCTGGATGAAAAACGAGCTTCAGTCTCTATTGCACAGAGAAGGAAAAAGCTTCTGCCCTTTTATTGCTAACTGAATTAAACCCAAATCTGTAAGAGAAGAAAGCTTTGTTCTCTTTAATATGACTAAGCCTGCCTTGCTATTAAGAAAAGGCCTGTTCTGTCCCATGGGCAGTAGAAGCCTGCCTGCTCTTTCTGCTCTCTCTGGAGCTTCCTCTGTTCTCCTCCTTCCCTTAGCATGCTGCATATTGCTCTCTTAGTTTTTTAAGTTGCCTTATAGTTTATGAGTTATTCCACTCTGCATTCTTGTCCTACTCCCTCCTCCTGCTCTGATGTCACAGTGATGTCCTTACTCTTAATACCATTGCTCCCAATGGTATGCCTTTACTTCTAAGTTCTTCTTGTGTTCCGTTTTGTCTACAAAAGTTCTCCTCAGCTCAGTTCTGACTCTTCTGGTCGTCCTCAGCACATAGCCATCTTTCAGAATACATGATCATATGGTATAAAAAGTTCATCACAAGTTTACACATAAATAAGTTTACAACAGAGAATGTTTACATGCATAGACATTAGGAGTAATTATCTGGCCAGACATTATCTGTCACAGCTCTACAGGGTCATAGAGAGTTAAAAACAGTAAGTTATTAGTGAAGCTTTGTATAGAAAAACCCAGTCAATATTTTATCTTCTGTCCTTGTGCCTATAGTAAATTGTAGTTCCCTTTTTATGACCTTTGGTTAATGGTTTTACAACCTCTTGGAATGTGCTCTGAGTAGTAGGTGCCTGCTTGCTATCTCAGAAGCAACTAACTCATGACACTAAAGACTGGCAGAGTTCTCCTCGCGATTTTGACATCAGTGAAGACCTAAGAGGGGCTGGAGAGATGGCTTGGCAGTTGAGAGCACTGACTGCTCTTCCAGAGGTCCTGAGTTCAATTCCCAGCAGCAACCACATGGTGGCTCACAACCATCTGTAATGGGATCCAATGGCCTCTTCTGGTATTTCTTAAGACAGTGAAGATGTACTAGCATACATTAAATAAATTTAAAAAGAGAGAGAGAGAAAGAAAGAGAGAGAGAGAGAGGAGGAGGACCTAATAGTAATCCCAGTATAAAAAAGCTTAAAAATACTGGCATTATTTAGGAAATCTTCCAGGATCATCATTAAGAATTAAGAAATCACCGGGCAGTGGTGGCTCATGCCTTTAATCCCAGCACTTGGGAAGCAGAAGCAGGCAGATTTCTAAGTTTGAGGACAGCCTGGCTTACAGAGTGAATTCCAGGACAGCCAGGACAACACAGAGACACCCTGTCCTGAAAAACATCCTATATTTGTCTATATAGCATCACAACATAGTACATCTCCATTGTTCTGCAGAGATCGGCTCAAAAGTTTGGGTTAACACATAGTGATTTTTACATATATTTAATAAGAACAAAAAAGCATATTAATAGCAGAAATCTTTCCTAAAATGAATTTCTGATGGGCCTTGCCTACCCTAGTTGTGTCATAAATTAGGATCCAAAGTGGACCCATCTCAGGAATGTCACCTGTTAGTTTTTAGCTTCTCCTAAGTTGGCTCCTGACAGTTCATTTTAGGGCTTCCTCTCCCCCTAACTCATTCAGTATGCTGGTCCCTGTATGTTGTGTTCCTTCCATACAGTGGCCCAGCTTTGGCAGACAGTGCCGAGGACTTAGGTCATGCAGTAAAGTGCGTGTGCACACAGAAGTTAGGACACCCAAAAAGTAAATAAAATCTCTCAGATGACAGTTTCAGATCTTCATGTGGCTGTAGATAACCTGTAACACCAGCAGTCCAGGGAGGCAGGGGGATCAGGAGTTCAGATCATCCAGCTACAGGCCAGCTTGAGGCTCGCCCAGGGATGTGGGAGAGAGAAATGGCTAATATACTGACATCTTTTGGAAGGATCAGTAGGGTTGACTGCTGAGCAAGACTGATGGAAGACATAAGAACCAGGACTGAGATGAGAGTGTCATAGTCCACAGACATCCAACTACATAGGTACATTACAGATTCAAGTGTGGCAAGGGCTGGAGAGGTGGCTCAGGGGTAAAAGTCAGTCCTTGCTGCGCACCCCAGACAACCTGTGCTGGAGTCCTGGAACCCACGCAAAGGTGGAAGGACTGACTCCACAGAGTTGTCCTGTGCCTGTATGTGCACAGGCATACATGCACAAACACTATAAGCTCCAGACTATACCACCAACCCCAGGCTAACTGGTGACTTTAGATCCCACTCCCGTCCCAAGTTTTACCTCATTGCATCCCCAGGAATTATCACCCTAAGAGAGCTGAAATGCCAGGCCAAGTCAACAGCACCTCGTGAACCCTGCCTATAGTCAAGTGGAATTCCTTAGAGCTGTAACAGTCAGTCACAGCAGGATGGGCGGCCCAGCCGGCTATAAAACTGAGACAGGACATGCCCTGTGGGAGTCCACTTTCACCCTACCCACCACACTGGGCTCCGTACCCCAGCCAAAGATGGTGAAGCCCCACAGGTACTGCTTCTCTGAGAAACAGGCCATGAAGATGAGGCTGTGCAAGTACAGCCCCTCCACCAGAATCCAGTAGTAGTTGTTTGCCAGGAAGTAGAGGAAAAAGGTCATGGCCACTCGGCAGCCAGCCTAAGAGACCAACCAGGGTTAGTTCTAGAAGGTAGAACCTGCATCTTATAGGCAAGGTTTGGTTTTCATTGGGGGTGGGGGGTTGGGTAGGAAGTTCACTCTAGGCTGCTGGGTTGGGACCAATATAGTCCATAACTCTGTCCAGGAAATAGACGCAAGGAAGGGGGCAGAGAGGAGACCCCTGAGATGGGGGATCAGAACTTTAAGACTGGATTGGAGATGTCTTCAGTCCTCATGGTAAAATTCCCTTAGAGATGCAGGGGGTAGGGGGTGGCCTCTCTCTGCAGGTTAAACATGCTCTGTCTAGGCTATGGCTGAGTCACACCCCTCTCCATCCCCTATCCTACTGATCCCATCTAGTTCTAGGGAATCTGTTTCTATGCAAGAGCTCTGTGTTTTTGAAGAGCTCCAAACTCCGGAGACCCTTCCTCAAGTCTTAGGACATTGTGGCCACCCAAAAATCACAAGTAACCATACCTGGATGCAATCAGCAGAGGTTTATTAGGGGAGGAGCCGGCGGTCAAAACGACAAGCTCTTTAGCTCCAAGAGCAGGGTTTTGGCCTAGAGTGGTGGGTTAAAGGGTCTTTTATAGCATGGGGTGGGAGGAGGATGGCATTTTCGTGCTCTTACACATGAATGGTTGCATTTTCGCGTGGTTACACATGATTGGTTGTTTTACAAATTTTGAAAAGACCAAATTTTGGAAGACCAAGGGAGGGGTAACCAAGAACAGTGGAACATTCCAGAGAATCTAGCCCAAATAATCTAGAGTCATGTGAAAATCACTGCACACTCATTTTTCTCAAAAATGTGGTTTCACCAAGTCACTGCCCTACCTTGTATTCTCACTAGCTCCAGCTGTAAAGCCACAGCCCTGTCATTGTGTTTTTACCACCTGAATGACTTTCACTCCTTACAGCCAGTTCCTGGAACTGGCCTGGCTTGTTTCAGAGAAAATTTTCCATGTCCCTAAAAAAACTTAAAGGGCATATATATATATATACATACATATATATATATATATATATATATATATATATATATATATACACACATACATATATATATATATGTTCTATAAAAATGATTTTTATAATTTTTCATTCTTCATTTCCCCATTTTCTCTAATGACAGGTTTTTAATCATAAAAACTTAGATTTCAGTATCATCATAATTGTCATTTTCTTGACCTAAAGTCCAATATTGATGTCGCAGTACTAAAAATTGAACAGCACTTATTCTGTCTCTAACAAAAGTTACTAATCTATTTAAAATGCAAGGGCCTATGGTTAAAAGCAAAAGTAAAATCACAAGAGGTCCAGCAAGGGAGGATAACAGGGTTGTCAACCAAGGAGACTTATTGAACCAATTTTCAAAACAGTTCTGCTGTTCCTCTCTATCTTTCTGTCTGTAGTCTAACCTTAACATTCTTCTCTTAGAGCAACAGACTTCTTTAAGAAACAGCAAGTCTAGTCCTCTTAGCAGCACCTGTCTCTATACCTGTAGCCATTCTTAGTCTCAATGTAACAGCTAGAGTCAAGGAAAATAGGCTCTCTGTAGAAGCGTCTAGAGTGTATCTCAAACTCAGTTGAAGAGTACCTGCGGGATCTAGCTGGACAAGTACACAATAATCTTTGACTGCAAGCACACATCATGATTTATCAATCTTAGGAACTAAGTATCTGTTAGCAGGGCTTCTTGGGCTCTATTCTATTGACTAGGGGTCTCAAAACATTTCCTTTTCTTTGAAACACACTTTCAAAGTTGTCCTCTGACTTTTACACATTTTGTGGCACATAGCTGTCTACATACACATAAAATCACATATATAATAAAGAGAAATTGCAAAAGGAACAAATCTATATAACTCTAGATTCACATTTCAACTTCAATCTTGTAATCACAAGCTGTCATTTAACCTTGGGTGTATACACACTAAGCCCCATCCTCTAAGGCAGCATTGCCCCCGTGCCTCTAGGGTGGGATGTCTCAGGAGTCAGGGCCTGCTCTTTGGCCTTGTAGAATAGCAGACGACCTTGAGCTAAACAGCAGGAGGTTGCTCTGGCGTCCGGATGTTCAGGCACGTGTTGGTGGATTTCAAGGAGGTCGGGTGGGTAGCAGCACCAGGAAGTCTCTTAGCATCCTGAAAAATCATTTCTCACACAAAAGGGACATTCTGGGTATGGAACAAGGACAAGGGACACTCTAGCCAGCGCCAGTTCCCAAGGGTAGTTTAATTTTAGGGTCCTGTATATTCTCTCTACCTGTCCTGAGCTTTGGAGACAATATAAAACTGCTCTCTGATCTAATTACCTAGGGCACTTGAAACCTCGGGAAGGTCCCTATTCTAGGCTGTTTTTTCCTAGGTATTTCTTATTTACTCTAAGTCTTATTATTTCTCTGGCTCAAAATCTAAGGTCCCTTATACGCTTTAAGTCTCTTGGCTGCTTGGTTGCACTCATATCTTAAGAGTCCATCTGTGTATTTAGTCTGGTAAATCCTTTGCTTTCTGGGGAGTATAGTTCTCCCTTCTTGTGTACACTATTATCTCTTTTTCTCTACATAGTATCTGGCAGGATGGCTAGCAATCTGAGTTCTTTCTCTTATTCTGTGCTTTAAGTGAGGCCATCTCTTAGGCCCACAACTGGAACAGGCTCCCATATCAAGACACTTGATTTGTCCAGTTATTGCCTCAGGCCACTGAGTCTCCTCCCTTTTTGGTGTCCTGGACAACGAATACTCACAGTTCCTGGTTTCATCAGGGTTTCCTTTCTTGGTATATAGTCCTGCAGACATGGGCTGTGGCAAAAGCATACCTGTTGTCCATGCAGATGTTGGCTTTCTTGTCAGCCCCAAGTTCCAAGGTTGTTCTCTGCACCGATGATCTCAGGGGTGGGGAGTCAGTCCAGATGGCATGTGTCCACCACAGTAGTGCTGGCTTGTCTCTGACCAACATGGAGAAAACTGCTCCCGTCTGTAAAGCACGTTACCTTGGCTCCTGGCTGAAGTCAGTCTTCTATCCGTTGAATTCTTGTCAGCTAGTTGCAGCCCAGGAAGTGTTGTATCTGGATGTCCATCCTAGGGAGTATCCCCTCAACCATACAGGGGATAGGAGCAGCCTAGGATGACCATAAATGAATGGGATACCCAGCCCATCTCTTAGTCCACCATTTTCGGGTAGTCCATGAATATGTTTTGACCCATTGGCCTGGAGGAAGCCCCTGTGTCTATCAAAAGTTGGGTGGCTCCAAGCTGCCCCGTCTATCTCAATAGCTGTCTTCACACAGAGCTGTTATCTTCGCCACTTGGGGTGTTTTTTGAGGCCTGGGATTTTCTGGCCCTGGCTTCTATTTTTTAGGGCCCTCTTGGACCCTGAAGTTGGCTCCTTTACTTGCAATGCGCACACTGGTCTTTTTCAAAGAGTTTTATCTCTCTTTGATTGGAGTCCCTTTTTTCTGCTTTCTGTGAATTCTTTCCTGTCACCTTTCTCTTTCTTCACCTCTCTCTAGTCTCCTCTATTCCTCTCGATTCCTCTGGACTCACAGCAACTTATCTCTATTCTTCTCTACTCTTGTCTTCTAGACTTATAGTAAACCTTCTCTATTCCTCTTCTCTATTCCTTTCTTTTAAATCTTCTCTCACTTGTTATTACCATCAATAATTTTAATATGTAGTATACTTCCTAAATCTTTCAATGACTTATCTTGTAGTCTCTGTAGCCTCTGGAGCCTTGTCTACACTGACAGAATGTCTCTATGAGCTAGTCTAGAAAGGCTGTGGGTAACTTATCTGATCTCTGCTTAACCTCATGTGTCCTGATCAAAATTAGTGGGGTCTCATGTAACCCTCTCTCTCAAGATCTATCAGTGGGATCTGGCATGGGCCTTTGGGTGTCCCTTACCTTCTGTCACATGAAGGTCTCAGTCACATCTGGTCCAAATTGACCTGCTGCTGACCACGGCCTGATCAATTGACGGGGTCCCCAATCTGAAGACCAGAACCTGCAAAGGTCTTGTGAAAGCAAGGCTTTTACCTTATTTGTTGCTTTGAACTCTGTGTAGACTGATGCATTTGTGAGGCTGCATGACTGCTGTTCACATCACACTAGAGACCATAACCTAATTCAGTCTGCAAACAGTACCTTGTCCACAGGTGTAATGTGAGCTCACCTCTGAAGCTCTAAGAAAGAAACCAAATCAGAATGAATAGCCTTATCTGTAGCATTTCACAGCAAGGATTATTAAGATGTTGAAGGTTCACACAGTTATTAACAATTTTTAAAAGGCAACTTGAGTTACATTTGACACATATTTGAATTTAACTTTTAACAAAATAGAAACTTTGGTCATAGTTCTATAAAAACCTTTTAAAGAGTTATTTCTGATTACAACAAGAACAATAAAGTAAACATTTTTATGTCTAACATAAGAGCACAAGTCTTCACCACTTCTTCAATTTTATCTTGTCAGAACTCTCATCTTTGAACCAAATCTTAATGAAAATCTCATATAAATAATGAAATTGTCTCAAACAGTAATGGCTAGAAAATCTATCAAAACTGAAGCCTATAGATATATATATATACCTATATATATACCCGCATAACCTACATGCGGTAGGCGGGCTGTAGGAACATGAACCTCGAGCAAGAACCGAGGTAGCTGCCCCTTATTAAAGGACCTGCCCGCCTTTCTGCAGCTGTATTCTTGAACCGGCGGCTTCATTTCTCTCTCTGCCGGCAATCATGTTACCTATTTTTCACTCAAGATGTTTAACACAGTAGATTAACAGCTAACACACAGATGATTTGCCAAGAAAAGACACACACATATAAAAAAAACAACACAAATAGCTCACCCCTCTCATGGGTGGTACATAAAACACAGATAGCTCACCCCTGCCACGGGTGGCACAAATAACACTTAACTACATTTGGTCACGACCCCAGATGGAGAAGGATTCCACGTCTCCTCCCAAGTAGGAGCGCTCAGTCTCTTGAAACCTGACAGTCAGATCCCCTGACCTTCTGGAAGGCCTCTCGCCTTTGCCCTGAAATCCAACGGTCAGATCAGTAAGAGATTTTTTGGCAAGTAAAGAAAGAAAGGCATGTTTTAAATGTGGTAAGCTTGGACACTTTGCAAGAGATTGCAAAGTAAAAAATGAGTTAAGCCAGAGACAGCCCAGAAAACAGCCTGGGCTCTTCCCAATTTGCAAACGTGGAAGGCATTGGGCTAGTGATTGTAGGTCTAAACAAGACGCACAAGGTAATACCCTTTCCCATAATCAGGGAAACAGGAACAGGGGCCAGCTCCAGGCCCTGAACTGATGCAAGCCAAAACAGGCTTATGGAGCAGTCAGTTTCTTACCAATAAACACCAATCCCTTTCTGAACTCAGTCGAGCAACACCAGGAAAAGCAGGACTGGACCTCAGTTCTGCCACCCACACAGTATTAATCCCAGAAATGGGATCTCAGGCCTTCCCATTAATCTCTGGGGCAGAGATCTGTTATCCCAGTTGGGACTGATTATGTGCAGCCCTAATGAAATAATCACAGCTCAAATGATAAACCCTGGATTTTCGCCCAGGGAAAGGATTAGTAAAAAGTGAAGAAGAGATTATCTAACTTGGATCTGCCAGGTGGTGGTGTCACACGCCTTTAATCCCAGCACTCAGGAGGCAGAGGCTGGTGGATTTCTAAGTTCAAGGCCAGCCTGGTCTACAGAGTGAGTTCCAGGTTAGCCAGGGCTACCAGGTCCTCTCTCTGAAGGAAATACCAAGGCAGAACTAGCTACTCGTATAGCTGCAGTGACTTTATCAGATCTGCCATCTAATTTGGATCAGGCCATAAAGGCTCATGAGTTACATCACCTTAATTCTAAAACTTTAAAAGGTATGTTTAAAATTACTAGAGAACAAGCTAGACAAATTGTCAAACAATGTCAATCATGTGTTAAGCTTTTACCAGTTCCTCATTTGGGTGTAAATCCAAAGGGACTGATACCAAACAGTATCTGGCAAATGGATGTTACTCATTAAAATGAATTTGGCAAGCAAAAATATATACATGTATGTGTAGACACATACAGTGGTTTCATCTATGCAACATTACAAACTGGAGAAGCAAGCAAGCATGTGATTGCTCATATGCTTGCTACAATCGCTGTAATGGGTGTGCCTAAACAGATAAAAACTGACAATGGCCCAGGTTATACAAGCTCCAGTTTCTACCAATTTTGTGAAAGATTGGGAATACTACATAAAACGGGTATTCCATATAATCCACAGGGCCAAGGTATGGTAGAAAGGGCACACCAAACCATTAAATGTCAATTTGAAAAAATTAAAAAGGGGGAATGGTACCCTACCAAGGGATCCCCCAGAAGTATCCTTCATCATGCACTCTTCGTTTTAAATTTTTTAAATTTCGATTCTGAAGGAAAATCTGCTGCAGATAGATTCTGGCATCCTGATACCAAAAAGAATTTTGCAACAGTCCTCTGGAAAGACCCATTAACTGGAACCTGGAATGGGCCAGACCCAGTGCTTATCTGGGGAAGAGGTTCTGTTTGCATATATTCCCAAACTGCAGATGCTGCACGTTGGCTGCCAGAGAGACTGATTAAACAAATAGACAACAATAACAAATCCAGGGAGGAGAAACCCCCTGAGAAGCGTATTTTTTCTTCACAGGAAACATGAAGATGCCTCACAATTGTCTTCAAACTGGAACAGATCAATGAGTAAACCTGACTTGGGAAGTTATCAGTGCTGAAGAAGACATCACCACCCATATCTCCAGGGTAGCTCTATTGGACTCTTGATTCCCTGACTTATGATTTAGTGGGGAACTAGATTGTTTTAGATTTAGTGGGAATTTAGATTGTTTAGACCCAGGAGAAAACACACTACCACAGTTACTGTAGTTGTTTCTTGGGTTTGAGATTGACTAGAGCAGGAACAGGGATTTCCTTAGTTTTCTTTAGATCAAAACTATGATTAGTTTTGTATTTATATAGATTTAGATTCTGATATAAGACATTTATAAACAGAATAGAAGAGGCTTACACTTTTTACTCCTCTGATAGAGGGAGTTATATGTTGCCCTTTAAAAAGAGTGTTGCTGTCATACTAACTATTCAGGTGTTGTTAAGTCTCTTGTCTTTTGGGTCCACGCGGTTCAACAAACTGATGCCTTTTGTATGAGATGCTATTCAAATGAAACCCACACAGGTCCATTATTACAGGCTGGAAGCAAGGGATTGTAAAACCTCTGTCATCAAGACTAATGAGGTATATCCCCTAACTTACACACTAAACCGGATAGTCAGTGACGGGTAAGAGAGCATACCGAGACCCTTGCCCCTAAAAGAAGGGAGGCCTCACCATCCTAAGACAGGAGCTCAACCAATGGCTGTTGAGTATCTAAGGACGGGAAAGAAAGGCTGGGGTCCTTTGCTCCAACCTAGGACAGGCACGGTTTCCGTAAGTTTTCCCAGCCTTCCCTTTAATAAAAAATTTAAAAAGGGGGACCTGTTGGGTGCCCACTTTTAGCAGAAAGCGGCTATCAGCTTTGCAGCCATCTTGAGCCATATACCCTGACATGAGATTTGAATTACAATAGCCTACAACAGCTGAGAACACTCTGATAATCTTGGTTTAGATACCTTGAGATTAAAGGTGTGTGAGATTATAGAGATCAGAGTTAGAGACAAGACCTAAGGGCATGATTAAAGGTGTAACTTAGAGGCGTGGCTTAGAAGTAAGACATATAAAAGGCAGAGACAGAACAGATCAGAATTGAGACTATAGAAGACATTAGGGAGACTATAGAAGACAGAGCCAGAGATCAGAGAATATAGACGGAGATCAGAGAATATAGAGGGATCATCAGAGACGAATCTCTGACATTAGGTAGAATCTGCTGTCACCCTCGCTCTTGTTGGAACCTTGACCCACAGACCAGAGCAGCAGCTTGGCAGGGATACAGTGGGCACCCAAACGTGGGTCGGCCCTGGCCTCAACATTTTGCCTGGGCTGCAACATTATTTTGGCAGACCCAACGTGGGGCTAGTGCGGTCCCCAACAGGTTCCGGAATCTAGTTTGTTGTGGGCTGGCTCTGCGGTGTAGGCTGTTTCTTGAAGTCGGTTTCTGAAGTCCAGGTGTGGGCCAGGGTCGCTCGTTTTCCGCCGCTGCAATCATGGCGGCCTCCACAGCAGCCGGGAAACAGCAGATTCCTAAAGTGGCCAAGGTGAAAAACAAAGCGCCTGCAGAGGTACAGATAACTGCTGAGCAGCTTCTAAGAGAAGCTAAAGAAAGAGAACTCGAGCTCCTCCCGCCTCCACCTCAGCAGAAGATCACAGACAAAGAAGAATTAGAGGATTACAAACTACGGAAAAGGGAGACTTTTGAAGATAACATAAGAAAAAATAGAACTGTGATTAGCAACTGGATAAAATATGCATAATGGGAGGAAAGTCTAAAGGAGATTCAAAGGGCTTGATCCATATACGAGCGTGCTTTAGATGTCAACAACCAGACTATTCCACTCTGGCTGAAATATGCAGAAATGGAAATGAAGAACCGCCAGGTCAACCATGCCCGAAATATCTGGGACCGTGCCGTAACAACTCTGCCACGAGTCGACCAGTTCTGGTACAAGTACACACACATGGAGGAGATGTTGAACAATCCTCCTGGTGCTCGGCAGGTGTTTGAACGCTGGATGGAATGGCAGCCTGAGGAGCAGGCCTGGCACTCCTATATCAACTTTGAGCTGAGATACAAAGAGGTGGAGAAGGCCCGCACCATTTATGAACGCTTTGTGCTCGTGCACCCTGCTGTGAAGAACTGGATCAAGTATGCTCGGTTTGAAGAGAAGCATGCTTATTTTGCTCAAGCTCGGAGAGTCTACGAGAGAGCGGTTGAGTTTTTTGGGGATGAGCATATGGACGAACACCTGTATGTGGCCTTTGCTAAATTTGAGGAAAACCAGAAAGAATTTGAAAGGGTACGAGTTATCTACAGATATGCCCTGGATAGGATTCCAAAACAAGAAGCCCAAGAACTCTTTAAAAACTATACCCTCTTTGAGAAGAAGTTTGGTGACCGGAGGGGTATAGAAGATATCCTCGTGAGCAAGCGGAGATTCCAGTATGAAGAAGAAGTGAAGGCTGATCTACTCAATTATGATGCATGGTTTGATTATTTACGCTTGGTGGAAAGTGATGCAGAAGCTGACACTGTGCGGGAAGTCTATGAGAGAGCCATTGCCAATGTGCCACCCATCCAGGAGAAGAGGCACTGGAAGCGCTACATCTACCTCTGGATTAACTATGCACTCTATGAAGAGCTGGAGGTCAAGGATCCTGAGAGGACAAGACAGGTATATCAAGCGTCTTTAGAACTAATTCCTCACAAAAAGTTCACGTTTGCCAAAATGTGGTTATATTACGCACAGTTTGAAATAAGACAGAAAAATCTGCCATTTGCCAGAAGAGCTCTGGGAACTTCCATAGGCAAATGTCCAAAGAACAAGTTATTCAAAGGTTACATAGAACTGGAACTACAGCTTCGAGAATTTGACAGATGCAGAAAGCTTTATGAAAAGTTTTTGGAATTTGGACCTGAAAATTGTACGTCATGGATTAAGTTTGCAGAATTAGAGACAATCCTTGGTGATATTGAGAGAGCTCGGGCAATATATGAATTAGCCATCAGCCAGCCACGCTTGGATATGCCAGAGGTACTTTGGAAATCATATATTGATTTTGAGATTGAGCAGGAAGAAACGGAGAGAACAAGAAACCTTTACCGACAGTTGCTTCAGCGAACACAGCACGTCAAGGTATGGATTAGTTTTGCTCAGTTTGAGTTATCTTCTGGGAAAGAAGAAGGAAGTGTGGCTAAATGCAGACAGATTTATGAAGAAGCTAACAAGACCATGAGAAACTGTGAGGAAAAAGAAGAGAGGCTTATGTTGCTGGAATCCTGGCGAAAGTTTGAAGATGAATTTGGAACAGCATCAGACAAGGAGAGAGTAGACAAACTCATGCCAGAAAAGGTCAAGAAGAGAAGAAAGGTCCAGGCCGACGATGGGTCTGATGCCAGATGGGTAGAAGTCTATGACTACATCTTTCCAGAGGATGCTGCCAACCAGCCTAACCTCAAGCTTCTGGCGATGGCCAAGCTTTGGAAGAAACAGCGACAGGAAAGAGAAGCTGTGGAACAGGATCCAGATAAGGACATTGATGAGAGCAAAGCCTCATCTTTTTAAATGTTGTAACTGCTTTTTATAAATCAACAGTTTAGAGCTTTGACTTCTGGATGTTCTTATATATTTACCCAGTAAGGGGTTGTTTGACATCTTTGAATTATTTTTTAAAATGCTGCTGGATTAACTATGGGTGGGAAACTGCAAGTAAAGGAATATTTTTGGAATGTGCTGATACCAGTCTTGTTCCAACAGCACTTCCTCTTAATTGTGACGTGGTAAGTTTGAGTGTGTTCCCATTTAAGACAGTATGGATTGTAAGTCACTCACCAATGCTTATAATAAATCCCAATTTTTGCCAGATATGATGTCTCATGTTAATTCTAGTACTGGGGAGACACAGGTAGAAATTTCTATGTGAGTCTAAGACCAGTCTACTCTGCATAGTAAGTTACAGGATAGGTAGAGCTACATAAAGAGATTCTGCCTCAAATCAATCAATCAATCAATCAATCAATCAAGTAACAAAAAAGTAGAAATATCAAAGTAGAGAGGCAGAGAGGCCAGCTTGGTCTACAGAGGTCCAGGACAGCCAGGGCTACAGGGAGGGAAGAAAAGTAGAAAAGGAAACAACAAAAAGAAAAATAAAAGAAGAAACTCCCTCCATTTTCTTAGAAATTCCTTTCCTTTCTTATTAATAATTATTTTAATGTATGTGGGTCTGTATGAGCTCACACCACATGTACACAGGTCCCCGTGGAAGACAGAAGATCCCCTGGAGCTGGAGTTACAGGCAGTTGTGAGCCATCTGGTACAGGAGCTGGGAACCCAACTCCACTCCTCTGAAAGAGCAACAGGTGCTGAGCCATCTCTCCAGCTCCAGAAATGCCTGTTTGGGAAGACGTTTCCCAGCTTTTACTTTCTGTACTATCACAATGACACTCTGTGATTTGTAGAACAGAGACTTTCTTTCTAATAAGGAAGAGGAGGGAGGCTAGGAAAGCACAGAGCATTTACTATAGTTATATAGGGAACAATGGTGAGGACCAGGATAGATGTGGAGGATCTGAAGCCTGTCTTCTGAACTCCTGGTCTAGTGTTCGTTACTCTATCCACCATTCCTGCTACCACTAACAATGGTCAAGGGGCCTGGAGGGAGATGAAGGAAGCAGTGTTCTGTGTCTCACTTCAGGCCTTGTGAATCAAGAATACACAGATGTGCTGCATACTCCCCTACTTCAAGGTCAGTGAGCCTATATGTGGCAGTCACCAAGAAACCTACCAGGGTGAGTGCCAGTTCTGCTCCAGAATTCTGTGAGTCTTCAGTTTATTATCCCTGGCCTCAACCACTCACATTCTTCCCTTCACACACCCCTCCATTACTTGCTTTTCCATTTCTTCCCTCTCTCCTCTTACTCCCCAAAGTTGAATGGGATCCTGGTCCAATAATGCAGAAACAGAAAGCCACAGAGGTCAGAGTGCAGTGCCTGGCATGGACAATGACCAAATGGAGGGAACTCAGTAGCAAGTGGGCACAGGATTCAGGTCATGTGACCATAGCCCAGTGGGTTCACCTGGCTACAGAACAGCCTAATGAAGCAGAGATGGGCTGGTGAGATGGCTCGGCAGGTAAAGGCACTTGATATCAAGCCTGATGACTTGGTGTTTGATCCTAGGGACTCACATGGTAGAAGGACAACCCTAAATTCTAGAAATTGTCCTCACCACCACACTTACACCATGCCACACACGTACACAAACACATGCTCATGCACACACATAAAATATGTAATTAAAACATGTCTTAACAAGGAGGAGGGGGATAGGCAGAAAAGGAGGTGTGGCTAGGAGGAGAGGATGAGGAGCAGAAGTGAGCTGGGTGATAAGTTTGCCCAACTAATGGTTTATTGGTCTTTAAATGCAGATTATTCCCCCACATAGATTACCTTTTTTTTTTTTTTTTAATGTTCATCCTGTCAGTGGTTTAGTTTGGGGCCTGTGACATTTAGCTTTTGAAAACAACTACAAAATGCCCAAGTCTTTGATCCAAGGCACAGAAGTCTGCACATCACACATGGCTAGGTCAAACATCCCTCCCTCCTTGTCGTCATCCTTTTTAAGAAAAAGAATAATCTTCTTGATCCATATGAGAGATGTTTGGCCAAGAAAGAATGAACTTTGTTTTGTGTACTTGGTTGTACAAATACTAAAACTTACACTAGAGCCCATAAAAGTTGTGAGGTGATTTTGTTTTGTTTTTTGAGACAAGATTTCTCAATGTGACCAGCCTTGGCTGTCTTGAACTCACTTTGTAGACTAGGCTGGCCTTGAACTCATAGAGATCCACCTGCCTCTGCCTCCTGAGTGCTCGGTTTAAAGGAGTATACTACCATGTTCAGCTCTGAGGTGAAATTTTTCTATCAGCCTCAATGACTGGCATAGATAACTGCAACAAATACCCATAGCACAATAGACAAAGAGGCACTGTTATATACAAGCTCACTTTTACTATATTTAAAAAATTAGAGATTGGGGAAATGATTCAGGGGGACCATGTTTGTGACACCAGTATAAAGAACAGAATTCAAATCCCCTATTCCACCTGAGGAAGGCAGCCATGGCTGCTTGCCTGTAACCCCAGTGCTGAAGGGCAGAGGCAAGAGGACCACTGTGGCTTGTCAGGGTTAGCTCTGGGATCAGTGAAAGACCCTATTTCAAGAAAATAAAGTAAATGAAGATAGAGCAGGTTATCCACACATACACAGTGAAGCAGGTACCTACACACAGATGAGTAGACAGCACACACATACATCACACACACACACACACACACACACACACACACACACACATACATATACATATACATATATAAACATAAAGCTGTTTTCTTGAGCTATAGAGATAGCTCAGTGATAGAATTCTTTCTTGTTATATGTGAGGCCCTGTGTTCAATATCTCCAACAACTCAAAAATAATTATGGTATACATGTGTGGTCCTGGCACTCAGGAGACAGACACAGGCAGATGGCTGTGAACTGGAGGCCAGTCTGGTATACACAGCAAGGTCTAGGCCTGCCAAAGCTGCACAGTACATCCATCTAAAACAAGCCAACAAAACCAAAAATAATTATAATAAAGTATATTTACCTGGTGGTGGTGCACACTTTTAATCCCAACATTTGGGAGGCAGAGGTAGGCAGAGCTCTGAATTTCAGGCCAGCCTGGTCTACATACTGAGTTCTAGGACAACCGGGGCTACAAAAAAAAAAGAAAAGAAAAGAAAAGAAAGAAAAAAGAAAAAAAACTACCCTTTCTAGAAAAATTAAAATAAATTAATTAAGGAAATTAAATATTCTCTTAGAAGTTGCCCTTGGGTCACAAACAAACTTTACAGTATATCAGTAATTTTACTGGGGATGGGGGGAGTCTGCCCAACTCTGTCATTCCCTTTTAGCTCCCAAGTAAAAGACATGATTTATTAACAAGTTGCTGGCTCGATGTCAGGCAGGTTCTGAGCTATTCTAACCCAACTATTAACAACCAGATAAATGCACCATTATTGGCTGTCTTAGGGTTTTCCTGCTGTGAATAGACACCATGAGCAAGGCAACTCTTCTGAAGACAACATTTAATTGGGGCTGGCTTACAGGTTCAGAGGTTCAGTCCATTATCATCAAGTCAGGAACATGGCAGCATCCAGGCAGGCATGGTGCAGGGAGAGCTGAGAGTTCTACATCTTCATCTAAAGGCTGGCTTCCAGGCAGCTTGGTTGAGGGTATTAAAGCCCATGCCCACAGTGACACACCTGCTCCAACAAAGTCACACATCCAAATAGTGCCACTTCCTGGGCCAAGCACATACAAACCATCACACTTGCCAACTGAGTCTTGCTCTGTTCCATGTGTGTCCTCAGAGCAAGCTTCTTTTGGTCATATGCTCATGGTCCATCCTCATGGTCTATCCTTCTCCCTGTCTGAGATGCCCTCACTTGACCTAAAGTTCCCCCTTCCTCTCTTCCCTGCCCAATCACAGGTTCTAGCTTTTTAGTATTGAATCAGGGATTATTGGGGGGAACATTCTTTACAGCACACTGGTCAATAAAATGCCCATGTCCAGACTGCAACTTGACCTTGGGGTACAGAAGTCAGCATCTGAATACACAGCACACAAGACCAACCCCTACATTAAAGCAATCTAATCTGGATTCACAACAATTACAAATGAAACTATTAGATATTCCATCTTTTTTGAGCTGTCACTGCCATACCATCTTTGCCTTTATCCATTGTATACCAGTTAACACAGGCATAAATATTATTACTGTCTTTTAAATCTGGAGAAAAAGATATACAAATACAATATATATTTCATTGTGTTTTCTAGCTTCATAAGAGCTGCCCAGTACTGGCTGTTTCTTCACATGGATTCCAGTTTGTCTTTTTAGTTGAAACAGGGTCTCATTAAACATATATATGCCGTAATGGCACATACCTTTAATCCCAGCACTTGGGAGGCAGGAGCAGGACAGCCAGGGCTATACAGAGAAACCCTGTCTTGAAAAAAAAAAACAACAACAGCAAAAAGAACTGTTTTTTTTTTTTTATGTGTGTGTGTATGTGTAGACACATAGCACTTGTAAATAGTATAGCATTATTAGTAAATACAGGAGCCTATGGAAGCCAGAAGAGGTCACTGGATCCCCTGGAGCTAGAATCACAGGCTATTGTAAGCTGTCCAAACTCACCCTCTTCTAACCTCCATGGGTACACAGACATACATGCAGGCAAACCACACATACACATAAAATAAATGCATCAGATATGTGTGTGTGTGTGTGTGTGTGTTCAGAGTAATTAACAAAATATTTCTTTCTTAACTTTGTTTGTCCTGGTCCCACCAAGAAAGAACTGGTGTGTCATGGTTTATGGCATACCACAAAACAAAAATAATCATTTCAAGCCAGCTAGTAGTAGTGCATACCTTTGGTCCCAGCACTCAGGAGGCAGAGGCAGGCTATCTCTGAGTTCCAGGACAGCCTGGTCTACAGACTGACTTTCAGGACAGCCAGACTGTTATACACAGTAACATTGCCTCAATAAATAAATAGAGAAATACATACATACATACATACATACATACATACATACATACATACATATAAAAAACAAACAATGATTTCATAATATAATTTTTTCCAGATATGAAGACAGAACTGTAATTAAAGTGCATGATGGACCATGTGTAAGTAAAGTCTCTTTTCCTTTTTCATTTTTAAAAGTAAAGCAAGAAATAAAAATTTATAACTCAACAGGGTAACAATCCATTCTCCTAAATTTTGAGTTAAACATTAAGATTATGTTAGTTTTCTCTAAAACTGTATTAGAAAATATTATATTCCTATGATTACTCCAGCTGATGCCAGATCTCCGGTACATAAAGAACACTGCGGGTAAGTTAGTAGACAGCTGGCAGAACCTGGAAGGAAATGTTCCCACCCCAACGTCCCAAATCTCAGGCAGAAAACAAGGATATGTATCTCTTCTTTCTTCCTTTAAGCACCCCAAGCCCCTTGGGGTGTTTGTTTGTTTGTTTGTTTGTTTGTTTGTTTTTTGAGATAGTCTCATTAAGTAGCCCTGGCTGTCCTGGAACTCTCTATGTAGACCAGGTTTACCTTGAACTCACAGAGAACCACCGACCTCTGCCTCCAGAGTGCTGGGACTAAAGCCATGCACTTGTACCTTAATATTCAGAAAAACTCACAGAAAAATAGGCAAAGACTAGTTTTACAGAAGAAATAGTCACATCTGACATGCTAGCACCTGAGAGCTACAGCAGAAGGATTGTAATTTTGAGGCTAGCCTTGCCTCCACTGTAAAACCTTGTTTCTAAAACAAAAATTAGGGACAGGATGTGCTCTTGGGTTTGATCATGAGCTAATTAACATGCAAAGCCTGGTCAAATGCTCTTGAATAACTGGACAAATTCAAACTGAAACAATAATGGCATTCCAATTTACCAGCTATACTGGGAAAGGCTGGGACATTATCAGTGCTGGTGGAGACAAGAGGGCAGTAGTCTCACAATGGCTGGGAGCAGGGAGGACTTAAAGTCATTGTGGAGAACAACCAGGTTTTAGACAGTGTAACAAATTGAGTACATATGTATCTTATGGACCAGTATTTCCAAACCTTGAAAAGTACAAAGAAATGTTCTCAGCTTTGCAAAGTGACATACATGCCTATGGCAGTGTTTCATGGTGTGAAGCAAGAGATTGAATAAATGGGTTGTCATTCCTCCCCACAGCCTTGCACAAGTTCTCTATCTGTATCATATAACAGGAGGAGGGCTGGTCCTTGTCACTTATCCCCAACCCTGTTTCCTGCCTACTATCACCCCCTTTACTGTTATCTCCTCTCCCAGATCCCTCACAGAATCTTTAAAGTCATAGCTCTTAGCTACATCTCATATTCAAAGAAGCAGAGGTCTGGAAAGACTTACTTACCTCATACGCTGAGCTGAAAATCAATAGGGCTAAACTTTGAATATGGACATCAGTTTCCCATTCTGTTCCTCATGCAGCCCCTGTTCTATCCCAGGGTACCACATGCCTCTAATATAATGCTTTGACTCCCCATCTGTTCTGCTGGAGTGGAGTCCTCAGAATCACATAGGCAGCCACGTCCTTTGCTTTTCCTCTCTGCCTATATCTACTCTGCTTTCTTTTTATCCTGCAATGAGATCAGAATGTCTCTAGTCAGCCCCAGTTCAGTGTTCAGCACCCTCCTGCTGGATTGTGGGCATGTGTGGTTAACAATGCATTGGCCTTTCTCTTAATCTGACTTCAGTTCCTCTAAGCAAACATTTCTCTTACAGGAACACTCCTCAGATGAGTTTGAACACTAATAAAAGTTACTGAGTTCTCAGAGAGCCGTGTGGAGTATGACTGACTCTTCAAAGATTCCCAATTTGGGAGCCAGGGTCTGGAGTTCAGTGGTAGAGTACACTATTGTGTACGAAGCCGTAGGGAGTGTTGAAAGAGAGCAGCTCCTTGAGAAGAACAACTTGGTAGTAGAAGATACTTGCTTCAAATTCATTCATTCATTTCTTCAATAAATGATTCTCAGCATAAACTTGGCTGGTAAACATTTTCTCAGTTAATAAGAACCTTTTCCTTTTGGGGGAGTGGGTAGGGTTTGTTTGTTTGTTTGTTTGTTTGTTTGCGACAGGGCTTCTGTGTGGCCCTGGCCATTCTAGAACTCACTGTGTAGACCAGGTTGGACTTGAACTGAGAAATCCAACTGCCCCTGACTCCTGAGTGCTGGGATTAAAGGTGTGCACCACCACCGCCTGGCAAGAACCTTTTCAATATATCAGATACTCAATGCTCTCATTCCTCTATATTTTCACGTAAATTGTGACCAAATATCCAATGAAATGTACAATGTGGGAATAAATATCTCAGTAGCAGCAATGTCTACAAGCTGTGGGCTTTGGTCATAACTGAGTTTGATATGTGTCCTGTGAGCAGTATAGCTCTCAGCATGTCTCATAACAACTACACTAGAAAGGGTACTGTGTACTATGTATCTGTGTACCATAAGCATTTGTGATACTGCAGAAGCCAGAAGGTGTCAAGTTCTCAGGAGTGGAGTTACGAATGGTGTGAGCCACCATATGGATGCTAGGAATCAAACCTTTGTAAGAATAGGAGGTGCTCATAACTGCTAAGCCACCTCTCTAGCCCCAAAGATTTGTTTTTAAAGATGTATTTATTTGAGTACACTGTAGCTGTCTTCAGACACACCAGAAGAGGGCATCAGATCCCATTACAGATAGTTATGAGCCACCATGTGGTTGCTGGGAATTGAACTCAGGACCTCTGCAAGAGCAGTCAGTGCTCTAAACCGCTGAGCCATCTCTCCAGCCTGATGATTTTTTAAATCATGTATATGTGTCTAAGTGTGAGTACGTGCAGGTGCCTACAAAAACCCAAGGTGTGGGTCTCCTCAGAGCTTGAGAACCTGACATGAGGCTGGGAATCACTTGGATCCTCGGCAGGAGTAGTACGTGTTCCTAACCACTGAGCCAGGTCTCCAACTTGGAACTCGGAGTTTTACTGAAAGAAAATTTAAGTATAATATTGGAGTGATTCCTGGTGATAATGGTGTTTCTAAATACTTCCCAGTTAAGGGATCTAAGACTCAAAACAATCTTAAGCTGGACTGGATGAAGCAGGTCAGGGAAACTGTGCCCCATGAAATATGCTTCCCTAAACAAGACCTGCATAATGACATCACGTGACATGCTGATAGAGATGGAAGACATTTTTTAAGCTCCCCACCAGCAGCAAGATTAAGAGCTAATCAATGCCAGCAGAGAGAATCAGTTTTCTCTAGGGGGAAGTTCTCTGAAAGCTCATTCCATCCCAAGTGTTCAGCCCTACACATTTACATATGAGCAGTCAGTAGGTTTTATATAAACTGTGGGCAATGGGAACTGAGCCCCGGTCCTCTGTAAGAGTGGGAAATGCTCTTAACCACTGAGCCATCTCTCCAGCTACTGATTTTTTTATTACATTGATTATTGTGTGTGTGCACATGAGCATCACACATTCATGTGCAGGTCAGAGACAACCTGTGGCTGAGGGATGAATCTCATCCCATGTGGATCCTGCAGATTATACTCAGGTTATCAAGCTTGGTGGCAAATGTTTTGATCTACTGAACTGTCTTGCCAACCCACTATTCATTTTTTTTTTAAAGATTTATTTACTTTTTATTTATATGAGTACATTGCAGCTGTCTTCAGAGACACACTTGAAGAGGGCATCAGATCCCATTACAGATGGTTGTGAGCCACCATGTGGTTGCTGGAAAGTGAACTCAGAACCTCTGTCAGAGATGTCAGTGCTCTTAACCGCTCTCTCCAGAGCCATCCCTCCAGCCCCCACTATTCACCTCTTAATAAGTGATTTTCCCCAACTGAGTTTAGATTTGCAAGATGGAGACTAACTACCATAGAACTCCAAGTCCCAGGGAAACTGAACTGAAATCTTCTCAGGCCCTTTACCTTTTCATAATTATCATCAAATCTGTTGGAGACTTAGCAACATTAAGAACTGAAAACCAGGACAAACTTTTGCCTAAGAACCACTAGAATCTAGACATTGAGTTGTTTTCTAAATACGTGGGTGTAAGGTGATACCCCAGTAGTCTTGAATGTTTTGGTAATGATGCACATGTTTATTCTTGCTGTTGTTTCAAGTGAGGTTCATTACAAATACACCAGTACTGTACTGGTTCTCAACTTGACTATATCTGGAATGTATTACAATCCAGAACTGGACTGCTCACCTGTGATCCAGATCTTGAGGCTGGGAGACACAAGTTTCTGACCTAGATCTTGACATGGAGATCTTGAGGCATAGTGGCTATGAATCCCAGGAGACTAAGGCAAGGAGACCTCTGAGTTCAAGGTCAGCCTGGGACAAAACACATCACAGATCCCGGCTTGGTGGTACACACTGCTAATCTGGGCCACACTTTCTTCTGGAGACCTACATAAGGATATTGGAAGAAAGAAGATTTTCTCTTCTTCTTGCATTTACTTGCCAGTATATCTGTTACACTCTATTAGCCTTGTGGGACTGAGCAACTACTAGATCCTTGGACTTCCCATTCACAGCTGACCATTGTTGGGGGTTGGACTATGGATTGTAAGTCATCATAACAAATTCCCTTACTATATACAGAGACTATCCATAAGTTCTGTGACTCTAGAGAACCCTAATATAGTGTTGAAGTAACAGAATTAGAAGGCAGGCATATTTGGTTGCCACATTAAGCTACTGTTTGCAGTAGCTCCTTAGATTATCGATAGACCTATTTGATCTCTACCTACCAGCCACTCCTTTTTGTCGTTTTGTTTGTTTGATTGTTTGTTTTTTTCGCAAGGGAGGGGTTGTTTAGATAGGGTCTCAATGTGCAACTCTGGCTGTCCTGGAATTCACTGTAGACCAAGCTGGCCTCAAACTCAGAGATCCACCACCTGCCTCTGCCTCTAGAGTGCTGGGATTAACAGTGTGTGACACTACTGCCTGGTTTCTTAACACCAGTTCCAAATAAAGCCCTGCATCCTCCTTACCTAATCTGTCCTTTGATTATGCTGGCTTATTGTTGAGAATGGTTGAAACAAATGTGAACTATGCAACTAGTCTTCCACTGTGTGTGTTGTATGTGCGTGCAGATACCATGAAGGCAGAAGAAAGACTAAGCTCATGGGAGGTCTCTTATACTCCAGAGGTATGATATAAAGTAAAATTGGGCTTGGCCTGCCTGGGAAGTAAGATTAAAACAAGGTGCCTGACTAGAAGCTATTCTCATCCTGTGAAAGCAGAAATGGACTCGTGCTTTTACCAACAAGACAGACAGACAGACAAAAAAAAAAATGAACTTTCAGATTGGAGAGATAGTTCGCTGTTTAAGAGCACTCACTGATCTTGCAGAGGAGTTGAGTTCGATACCAGAACCCACACGGTGGCTCAAAAAACAATCTGCAACTTCAGTTCCAGCTGACAGCCCCTTCTGGCCTCTACTGGCACCAGGCACACACATGGTGCACACAGACATACACAAACAGGCAAAACATCATAAATAGATAGATTTTCACACTAAAGAGATGGCTCAGTGGTTAAGGGCACGGCACTGACTGCTCCTCCTGAGAACCTGGGTTATATTCCCAACACCCAGGTCTAGGCTCACAGCCATCTTTAGTTCCAGAGGATCCAGCACCCGCTCCTGGCTCCATAGGCACAAGGATTGCACGTGAGACACATACGTGCAAGCAGAATACGCTTACATGTAATATTTTTTTTAAAAACCTTAAGTCTTTAAAAAAAAATAAAGGAATAGACTTTCCTGAGGAAGATACCTTGTGTTAACAAGCTCTAGGCGCTGCAACTGAGCCCTCTAACACAACAAGAGTGCGGAACTAGACTGTGGCACTGGTAAGGCTGCTCGGATGTGTGCCTGAAGGACCCCAAAGGGCCCGCGGACTATCTAACTCAGTGCCTGGTGGACAGGAAGATTGGCGGGAGTACCACGTGAACCCAGAACCAGGGCCCCCATTGGAGCCGGAGTAGCTGAGTCTGGGGTGGACTTTGGCCCGTAGTAGGGAAACCCAGGTTGTGTACGGTTGTGTCCTAGAATGTGGGGGCAATAGGAGGGTTGGGCGCCAAAACTGGGGGCGGGGGGAGTAGGAGGCATGGCTGCAGAAGTGAGGCAGCAGTGGAGTTGAGGAGCCAGCAACCACGTGACCATCATGGGCACTAAAAATGTGGCTTCCTCAGTTGGCCGGGCAGCTTGTAAAATGTGTAAATGTCTGATAGGGTGACCTTTAAGTCAAGCCAGTTTCTTTACTTGACAGCATTTTCTTGTAAACCAATAACTAAAACAGCCCTAACCTAACTGGAACCACACCCTCTCTACAGGTCGCCTGTCCTCCCAGGAGACCCCTTAGCACCCTGGCCTTGGAATGGCTGGATCAGGTTCCTGCACTGATTCACCCAGATAAATACTGTGGAAAGCCAGGTACATACTAGGCACCCTGCATAGGGACTAAGGTGAAGATGGTGAGCTAAACGGACATGAGCTTTCATGAAGCTTTCCTTTAATGAGGAATATGGAATCAAAGGAATCACTAAGAAAGCCTGACTGTGCCGGGCAGTGGTGGTGCACGCCTTTAATCCCAGCATTTGGGAGGCAGTGGCAGGCGGATTTCTGAATTAGAGGCCAGCCTGGTCTACAGAGTGAGTTCCAGGACAGCCAGGGCTACACAGTGAAACACTGTCTCAGAAACCAGAAGAAGAAGAGGAAGAGGAGGAGGAGGAGGAGGAGGAGGAGGAGGAGGAGGAGGAGGAGGAAGAAGAAGAAGAAGAAGAAGAAGAAGAAGAAGAAGAAGAAGAAGAAGAAGAAGAAGAAGAAGAAGAAGAAGAAGAAGAAGAAGAAAGCCTGACTGCAGAAGTGAGCTGAGCTCAAATGGGCAAGTAGGGGATAAGCAGGGAGTGGAACACAAAAGGTTACGAACACCTCCTTGTACTCTCCCCTCCATGAGCAGGACTGAGAGACCTTGGTTGCCACAAGCAAGGTCAAGTGGAGTTACCCACCTTGGCTGCCCGGAACACAGCAGAACTGCCCCTGGGCTTGCCTTGAGACATCTCCGGCCGTGACCTGGAACTGACTATGGATTATCCCACCCATCTGAAACCAGGAGGGGTTGTGGGTTGGGTCTTCCCCTTTAAATTGAGAGCTGAACATTAAAGCTTTGGGCCTTGATCAGAGAACATTGTCTTGGCCTCATCTCTTCTCGCCCTCCTTCCCCGTTCATTCCCAGCCCCCCTTTCAGGTGAATCCAGTTGACTTGTGGCCGTGGGCGGCTACACCTCCTTACACACAGATCGTCAGACAAGAAAGGCCTAGAACTGAAAAAGCCTATGAGCAAAAGAGAGAAGGTGCTCCACATGACTCCCCAGAGAAGTTCCCAGGGACAGAAGTACCCAAATGAGCTCAAAAATCAGAGAATGCTATAGAAGGTTAAGGAGGGGAATATATGCTTAGCTTTTATTCCAGTAGTTGTAATGTACTTGAGAACAGAGTTAGAGTGACAAGAGTAAAAGCCTAGGAACCAATGAGGAGGGTGCCAAAAAGTCCGCAAGAGTAATGGTAGTTATAAGGAGAAGACTTGTGTGGACTTTTTGTCCTTACAGATTTGTATGGGTGAGAGTCTTAGAACTTGGTAATAGTGTGGAGCTGAGGAACTGGAGGTCTCAAGGACATCCCCTTGGGCAGTTGGCCACAGTGCCATGTGATCATGTAGAATATTATTAGGTCAAGTGGGGTATGCTGTTCCTGTACTGGTTAGGTTGGGCGTGGCTACATAGTTAGGATAGAACATCCAGTAGTACGCTGTAAAGAGTATGTGAGCAGAAGAAGCTTTAGCATAGTTTCTTTGTTTGGTCTTACCCTGGTACTACTGCCATGACTCCTAAGCTGTATTCAGGCTAAAAACAATGAGACTATTGTGCCCAGTGTGTGGCCCTGTACACCTTCTCTCTATTTGTTAACAAATACATAGACACATACATAACAAATACAAATGATAAATACATACGAATGACATAAAGTGTTAGATAAGAGATGCTGTGTGGCCATGAGGCATTTTTATTATCCTTCCAATTCTACAGTGGATAGAAGGCAGCTAGAGAGTAGGGCCTTACAAGCAGAGGCAGTCAAGCTCAGCAGCGATGGCAGGCGCCTTTAATCCTAGTGCTCAGGAGAGGCAGAGGCAGGTGGATTTCTGAGTTCGAGGCCAGCCTGGTCTACAGAGTGAGTTCCAGGACAGCTAGGGTTATATAGGGGAAAAAACCTTGTCTCAAAAAAAAAAAAAAAAAAAAAAAAAACAGGAGACAGTCATTGTAGTCTTATGGCTAGGCTATTGAAGAGTAGACATCATAAACCTTATTTAAAACACACAAAAAAAGTGTAGAAGATAGAAAAGTATTGACAAAGTCAGGTGGCAGTGTCTCAACTTAATTTCTCTTCAACGGAGAGCTCCCTGGTGCCCTTATACTTGTGTGAACCGAATGTATATCTCCCAGGGTAACCTGAGTGTCCCCTCTACCATCTCATGAATACAAATAGCCAAGTGAATGAGTATCCTACAGCTCCAAAATATAACAGAGTGTAGCTCTGTGAGTGTCGGGTGGAAGCCCTGCTGAGCTTGCAAGGCTACATGGTTCCAGGGTAGAAGGTACTGAGAGCTCAATGCTGTGTGGTCCTTAATCCAGCTCTCCGATGCCAGGGCTGAGATGAGCGCCATCTTGCGAAGTCCTCAGGCTCTCCAACTCACACTAGCCCTGATCAAGCCTGATGCAGTTGCCCACCCACTGATCCTGGAGGTAAGAATGGACCTGAAGCCTCCATTGCACTGTTTCAGGTGACACAGGACCACCTGTGGCAACAAACACTTGAGTCATGTGTTAGATGCTGAGGTTGAAAACCTAGAGGGATCAGCTTGTCTGCCCAGCATATAAAGGCCTGAGTCTGACCCTGGATCCCAGATAGTGAAAGGGGAGAACCAATTCTTGTAAGTTGTCATCTGACCTGCGTGTGCATGTGCGTGTGCGCGTGCGCACACACACACACACACACACACACACACACACACACACACACACACACACACAGATGCAGCAACCACAAGAACAGTTAAGAAGAAAAGCAAACTGAGTGCAATGGTGCATGCCTTTAGTCTTCCCAGCACCCAAGAGGCAGAGGCAGACCTGGTCCACAGAGCAAGTTCTAGGATATCCAGAGCTATACAAAGAAACCCCATCTCAGAAAAAGATAAGAAAAGAAAAAAAGCCAAGGGCTGTGGGGTCTGACCCTAAGAAGACTGTATTTTTAGAGAGTTACAGCATATCTAAAAGACAAGAAATAGAAGGTTTTGCATTATTTTTATTTATTTTATATGAGCACTAAGTCCTCATGCCTGCACAGCAAATGCCTTCATCCACTGAACCATCTTCTTGGCTCAATTTTTCTCTTTTCTTTGTTTTGGAACAAGGCTATTGTGTAGCTACAGCCAGCCTGGAACTTGCTGTGTAGACCAGTTTGGCCTAGAACTCATGAGTACCAGGATTAAAGATGAATTCTAACATGCCCAGCCCCAATTTAAAAGAAAAAAAAATCTAGTCTCAGTCTCTCTCTTTGTATATGTGTGTGTTAATATTAGTTTAACACATGTATTAGTTTAACTAATGTATTAACTAATTAGTTAACTATTTACCTAATGTATTAAAGTAATTAGTTTTATATAATACATATGTATATATGTTTATACATACATATCAGTTACAAGTTGCTATATTCCAGATTTGACAGCTTAAAACAACACTCATTTCAGGCTAGAGAGATAGTTCAGCACTTAAGAACACTGGCTATTCTTCCAGAGGACCTGGGTTTAATTCCCCGAACCTATATGTTGGCTCAGAACTATCTGTACCTCCAATTCCAGGGAATCCAATGCCCTCCTCTGGCTTCCTCAGACACTAGGCACATACATGCTACACAGAACTACTTAAGGCCAAAACACTTCATAAGATAATAAAAATAAATTTTAAAAATCATACATGTTTATTATCTCACAATTTCATAGTTTATAGGTCCAGTAGGTTTTCCTGGGGTATCTCCTGCTTAAGGTCTCCTGAGCCCAAAGACAAGATAGGGATTACCTAGGTGATGGTGGTGAACTCCTTAGTCCCAGCACTCAGGAGGCAGAAACAGGCAGATCTCTGAGTTCCAGGCCAGCCTGGTCTACAGAATGAGTTCCAGGCCAGCCAGGGCTACACAGAGAAACCATGTCTCAGAAAATATAAAAATTAAAAAAATGTCTAGGGGTTTTCCAACTCCAGGATTGCTGGGCTGCTGACAGAGTGTGGTTCACACAAGCTCTGCACTTGCCAGCCGTCAGGCAGGGCCAGCTCTTCCAGAGATAACCACATTCTTCACACATGTCAGACACAGCAGTGGTGCAGCTAGTCCTTCACATTCTTTAGACCTCTCTAACTTTCAACCCTGGCCAGAGAAAACTGCTTTCAAAGGGCTGTGTGATTTTTTTATTACATTTATTTATCTGTTTGTTTTATGTGTGTATGAGAGAAAGAATGACAGCCATGTGTGTGTGTCATGATGTATGTGTGCAGGTCAGAGGACAGCTTAAGGAAAATTGTTTCTTGGCTTCCACAATGTGGATTTTGAGAACTGAACTTGGGTTATCAGGGTTGACAGCAAGCACCTTTAGCCACTGAGCCATCTTGCTGGCCCTTATGTGACTATTTAATCCAAGCAGGTGATTTAGCTAAAGAAGAATCAACTTATTAGTAACCTAAATCGTATCTTCAAAATCCCCTTACATAACAAACATTGTCACACTCTCAGACCTGAGGACAAGGGTGGAAGACCTGAGCTGATGGTCAGTACATGGAAAGCACTACAACCATCTGAAATGGTAGAGTGAATGGAATTGACAAGAAAAAGAGTCCAGGCAACGTGAGATAGAGTGACAAGAGATGAGTGAATTCTAGTATTAGGAAATGTTTCTCCCGAGAACTAGACGGTTAGTTATCCTTAGGTTAAGAACTCAGCAGGCTCCCTGTAGTGTGGAAACAGCAGGAAATACAGTATACATCACTCCAGAATGGTAGGACTCAGGCCTCAAAGGATGAACAAACTGATAATGCCAGGAGAGAAGAAGGGAGACATTGATGCAGGGCTGGCTGGCCAGGGTGGCAGAACCAGAGAGAAGAGGTAAGTGCTGGGCTGAGGTACACATACTTTGTTCCATAGTAGAAACCACCCAGAACTTTCTGATCAGAGCATGTGACTAAGCTGCAGAGGTTTTAATCAAATGTGATGGTGTAGAAAGAATGAGGAAAACGGGGAAGGGCCATTCAAAAGAATAGCAAGCTGTTCTGGGTGGTGGGGCCTAGGGACATTACTTCCTGTCTCCAAGTACCCTACGTTCATGCTCTAGCAATATAACTCAGACCTTGACCTTTGCCCCTCTTCTTCTGACCCACTCTATTTGTTAATCAGCTTTCTACCACTGGGCCACACATAAACGAAGGGAAGATTCATTACCTAAAGGTTCCTGGGTTTTAGTCCAGAGCTGCTTGGCCCTGTGTCTCTGAGCCTGTGTTGAGGATAAACACTGTTGAGAAGTGCTCGCAGCATTGGCTGGGGTATGAAGTGTGTACAGACTCAGGTCCCAGGGTCCCCTTCAAGAGCACTCTCCTGATGATGTCACCTTCAGGAAGGCCACCTTCTCAGATTTAACAGGGCCTTGCAAAAGTGCCACCAGCTGACCTTAATACATGAGTGTGGGTGGCAGGGTACTCAACATAACTCTTCAGTGGAATAGACACTTAATTAATCCTTCTGGACAGCTTGAGTCCTGACTGATTTTCTCTCTGGGATGATTGGTTCTCTAGGCTGTTCATCAGCAGATTCTGAGCAACAAGTTCCTCATTGTACGAATGAGAGAACTGCAGTGGAAGCCTGAGGACTGCAGGAAGTTTTACTGAGAGCATGAAGGTAACGCCAGTAGTCGATATTATGGTGTAGATGTGTGTGTGTGTGTGTGTGTGTGTGTGTGTGTGTGTATGTTCATGGTGTGTGTGCGCACGTGTGTGTGCACGTGTGTGCATGTGTGTGTGTGCACATGTGTGTGTGCATGTTCGTGGTGTGTGCATATGTGTGTGTGCATGTTCGTGGTGTGTATGCACGTATGTGTTCATGTTCGTGGTGTGTATGCACATGTGTGTGTATGTTTGTGGTGTGTGTGTGCACATGTATGTGCATGTTCGTGGTGTGTGTGTGCACGTGTGCATATATGTGTATGAAGTGCACATGTACACATGTACAGGCAAGAGGACAGTTGTAGATGTCAGACACAGGCATCATCCACTTTTTTCCCTCAACCAGGGTCCCATCTCTGGCCTAGGACTTGACATGTAGATAAGGCTGGCTTGTCCCTGAGCCCCAAGCATCTACCTGCCTCAAACTCTGGTTTGCCAATGTGTGCCCCATGTCTGGCATGTGTATGTGTTCTGGGACTCCAGCTCTGGTCCTCATTCCTGTAATGCAGGCCTTTTCCTGGCTGAGCCATCTCCCTGACTCTTCTTGTTTGTTTCGCACAGACTTCTCATTATAATCGGGATTTTCTATTCCTAGAAGAGATTTCCTGTAGAGTCCCAATCAGAAACGTAATATTATGTCTTGGAAATAACAGTATCTAACACTGAGTGAACATTTATTGTGTCAAGTGTTTCCCTTATGCTTAGCATTTCACTTAATCTTCTCAGACTTAGAAAAGGCAGGCGGTGTTCTTGGTACTGCCCCTTGCTCCTTGCAGGCGGTGTATTCAGTAAACCTTATCCTTCATCAGTTTATTTTTTGTTGTTGTTTTTTGTTTTTTGTTTTGTTTTGTTTTTCGAGACAGGGTTTCTCTGTAAAGCCCTGGCTGTCCTGGAACTCACTCTGTAGACCAGGCTGGCCTCGAACTCAGAAATCCGCCTGCCTCTGCCTGCCAAGTGTTGGGATTAAAGGCATGTGCCATCATTGCCCAACATTTTTTTTTTTTTTTTGAGGCAGTATCTCACTGTGTAGCCTTGGAACTCACTCTGTAGACCAGGCTACAGGCTACCTTTAAACTCACAGAAGCTCTGCCTCTTAAATGACAAAGTTAAAGTTTAAAGGTACGTACAACACAGGAAAAGAGTTTTGCTTTGTTTTTTTTTTTTTTTTTTTTTTTGGAGGGGGGAGGTGTTTTTTTGTTTTTGGGTTTTTGGGGTTTTTTTGTTTTTGTTTTTGTTTTTGTTTTGTTTTTGTTTTGTTTTTGTTTTTTTCAGAAAAAAATATACAGCACTCAAGGGGCAGAGGCAGGTGGATCTCTGTGAGTTGAAGGCCAACTTGGTACATATTGAGTTTCATGCCAGCTAGGATTATGTAGAGAGACTCTCCCTCTGACTCTCTCTTTCTCTGTTTCTCTCTCTGTATCACACACACACACAAAGAAAAGTAAAAAATTTTCCCAAATCATAGGGAGTTGATGTTATATCCTCAGGGCACAGAAGTGGGAAGACAAGTTACAGAAGGTAACGAATTGATCAAAACCATACAGATTGTGAGTGGCAGTCTGCTTCCACACTCAGAAATGTCAGACTCCAAGCTTCTTGTTATTTCTCTATAAACTAATCGGTGTGACATTATAGGGAGTGAGAAGTGAGAACCTTCTCTTGAGCACCATGGTCTCCATTGAAGGTACTCTCTCTTAGCAGGGCGTTTTTTCTATCAGCGGTTGGTGGAATTCATGACAAGGTACTTCTAATTTTGGTCCTGCTATCTTTACGTGCTGTGAGATACCTCCTCTTCCCTGTGAATAGAACTGTCGATTTCACTTACCACTGTCAAGCCTAAAAAAACATGGCTGTGCTACACCAACCCGGTGGGCACCTGTTCTGTAGTTGCTGGACCAGTGGCCGGGGTGGAGCACTGGGGTGGAGCACTGTTGTTGCTGCCTAGCAGTCCTGTTGATCACTTCTTGCACATCAGTAGTCACCTCTGCCCGTCACTTTCTTACACCAGCATCAGTACTCACTAGAAGGGAAAGGAACCCTCAGAATGTACTGTTCACTTTTATTCTTGCCCTGCTCACAAACATGTTCTAGACTAAGTGATCATATCCCTTTTTTTATTCCCAGTGGGCCGATCCGAGCCTACATCCTTGCCCACAAAGATGCCATCCAACTTTGGAGGACACTGATGGGAACCACCAGAGTATTTCGAGCACGCCATATAGCCCCAGATTCAATTGGTGGGAGTTTGGGCCTCACTGACACCCGAAATACCACCCATGGCTTAGGTGAGTCTAAACCTCTCATCCACAGCCACAGGTGAGGAAGCCACGTGGGAGACTGACAGTCCGTGCTCTCTCCAGTGAGCTGTGTCTCATATTTCTGGCCCTTTGTAGCTGTGTCAGCCATGTGGCCTGTGAGCTTTCTTTATATATCCCGGGACTGAGTGGTTCATATTTCTGAGCCTGACTGTGACTGAGTCTTGCTTATCTTTACCCTACATTCCCTGTGATGGCCCCTTCTCTTATTTATTTTATTCTCTGAGCCGTGGTCCCAATCTTGCAGTCCTCCTGCCTCAACCTCCTAAGTAGTTCTTCTCTGCCTCTCCTCTTCTCATAGACTCTGTGGTTTCTGCCAGCAGAGAGATTGCAGCCTTCTTCCCTGACTTCAGTGAACAGCGCTGGTATGAGGAGGAAGAACCCCAGCTACGCTGTGGTCCTGTGCACTACAGTCCAGAGGAAGGCATCCACTGTGCAGCTGAAACAGGAGGGCCCAAACCAGCCTAGTAAAGTCCTATCAGTCCCTGAGAAGGTGGGCTGAAGGCACTGTCCCTGTTGGACCTCACCTCCTGCTGGAAGGTCTAGCCACCCACAGCTCAGCTGCTGCAGTCCACCTCTATCTACCTCTTCTGTGGAGTATTCATGGGTGTTCAGGAAGGATGGTGACGCCTCTTTTTACAAAGGACTGTCCTCCTTCCTCCAGAAAGAGCAGCCTGTTGACTAGTCAGGAAAATGCAGTGCCTGTGTAACCAGCATCTGACCTGGCTTCCTTAGTAAACTCTTTGCTACCGAATGCTCCAGGCTGGCAGTATTCCTGTACAGGCTTTCTCTCTGTCCTTCATGGGAGTCCTTGCATCTACCCTGAAGCCAGGTTTCTGATCTGTGCTCAAGAGAGACTCCTGTAAGACTCTCTCAGTGAGTTGGTTATGTAGCACATAAACACAATCACTCACCAAGTTCAGTGTGGACTTAAATCATGCTGTGGACCTCAGCACAGGGCTGTGTCCTAGGAAAGTTCAGTGTGGACTCAAACCATGCTGTGGACCTCAGCACAGGGCTGTGTCCTAGGCAGAAGCACCTCTTTGCTCCAAGGAGCCTCTGTGCCTCTGCCCAGTGAAGGTGTGTTTTAATGAGGCTGGGTAATAAGACAGGATTTCTGATTTCCATAGAGGTACTAATGGCAGTTATACCTCCACTATATCAACACGACAGTTAATTCTTTGCAACATTACAGCAAACGTCATCGGTCTAAAATGCCGAAGAACATCCCTGGTTATCTGTCAGCTGACTGCTTCTGTTACTTTCAGCCAGGGTCATTTGCACAGCTATATTCATCAGGTGAATTGATTATGGTTGGTCATCCTGAGCTGCTCAACACAACTTGTTTCAGGTGCCCAGAGGGCTGGCCCATATTACAGTTCAGGAAGCTTTTGCTTATGCCTGAGTTAGAGGATAAAGATTCTGGGATGTGGTGGCACATGCCTTTAATGCCAGCACTCGGAAGGTAAAGATAAGTGGGTTTCTGTATGTTCCTCAGCACAGGGCTGTGTCCAAGGGAGAGGACTGGCTAGTATTGAACACACGGAATAGAGGCTCTGCAGTGACATTCAGCTCTAAGGCCTGAGGTCCACATCTGAGGTGCACATCCACAACTAGAGGTATCTACCAAGCAGTACACCCAGGTATGAGATCTGAGCACACTGCTCAAGCTAAGATCTAGATAGAACGTCAAACCACTGTTCTAGGCCATCCCATTTCAACACACATGTACAGTTGCAAGCCCAAATTCCTAGTTGATACATGCTGTCACAGGTCAGTATCCCAAAGATGTAACTTTAGAACACTTGTCGCCTAAATTGTACTCCCTACCCCAGCTTATAAGCTGAATTCCTAATTCCAAATATTTCAGAATGTGAGTCTATTTGGAAGTAGTCATTGCAGACGTAATTAGTTATGCATAACCCCAAGTAAATAAATACATGTAACTTAAAACTTGAGATTTAAAAAAAGCAATTTAAAAATATTCCTCAGAATAAATATATGAGCATAACAATAACACCACCACCAGATGAAACAACATAAAAATAAGACCACATCAGGTTGTCCAGTTAGAAGCAAATTCAAATGATGAATTTACACTGAAACAGAGGAAGAAAGCAGGTTAGAATGCAAATGGAATCAGGCCAACTCAAAGGAGGCACATGCAGTTCCAGATAGACACAGCCAGATACAAGGAACACATCAAAACTATTGGATTCAAAGTTGTGTCCAATGAAAGAGCTTCTGACAGACACTCTGAGGATAAGACCCTTAGTCAAGAACCAAGCTGTAAGTCCCAACTCCCTTATAGGGAGTGGTTTGGTTGGTACCAGGCCATTGGTGATGGTTTGTGTTGTGTCTTTTGTGTTGAGTTTTTCTGTTGGGGTGTGGTTGTCTTGACTTCCTCTTTTTCTGAGCTCACTAGGACATTGTTTTCTGTGACTCTTCCTAGAGGAATGTCTGCATGAAGTTCAGCTCTAGGAACTGGTGGTTCCTGGTATTGACTATGAAGAGTCAATATGAAGAGTCTTGGCTGAATGCCAACAGGACCACAGGTGGAGCTAGACACTTGCCCCAAGGTGACCAGATGGAGTCAAAATGTTGGTCACCTGTGGGTTCTACGAGCCTTCTGGATACCAAGTTTCAGACCCAGGGAAGTGTGGAGGCTATGGTTAGAGCCACAGACCTAAAGAAACCCCTGAGACCACTCAGGTCTTACAGTGGCCAAGGGGACTTGAAAACCATAAGAACTCAGAGATCTGCCTACCTCTGCCTCTCCAGTACTGGGACTAAAGATGTGCACCACCACCACCATTCCTAAAAATATTTTACCTGACAGTCATATATTAGGTCAAATGTAGGTAAGCAATAAATGAATGTTTAGGGGCTGGAGAGACGGATCCGTGGTTAAGAGCACTTATTATTCTTGCAGAAGACCCTGGGTTTAGTTCCCAGCATCTACATCTGGCAGTTCACAACTACCTGTAACTCTTGTTCCAGGAGATCTGACATCTCTTCTAGCCTTCTAGGCAGTGGTGGTGCACGACTTTAATCCCAGCACTTGGGAGGCAGAGGCAGGTGGATTTCTGAGTTCAAGGCCAGCCTGGTCTACAGAGTGAGTTCCAGGACAGCACAGGCTATACAGAGAAACCCTGTCTCGACAAACAAAAAAACAAATAAACAAAATAATGAATAAATAAATAAATAAAAAGACAGTTTCTCTGGTTGGCTCTGGCTGTTCTAGAGCTAACTCTATAGACCAAGCTGGCCTTGAACCCAAAGATCCAACTGCTTCTCACTTGCAAGTGCTATATACCATCACTACCCAGCTAATGAATCTTTTTTTGGAGGGAGAGGGGAGGGTTCAAGACAGGGCTTTTCTGTGTGCCCTTGGCTATCTTGCAACTTGCTCTGTAGACCAGGCTGGTCTCAAACTCAGAGATCCACCTGCCTTTGCCCCGCCCCTCCAAGTGCTAGAATTAAACATGAATACTCCACTGCCTGGCTATAAACCTTTTGAAAGTGGACCTCTTGCCCTGCTGACTTATATACACCTCCTGAATGGACAGTTACCTTCCTCTTTCTCACACACACACATAGAGAACATAAAATTATAGCACACACATGTGCTCAGAAAGCCTCCACAGGTAAAGACAATGAATACAAAAGCCACTGAGAGAAGTTTCTTTTACCAAGTTTATTATTTTAGGGATCCAGAAACAGGCCAAGGCAGGACTACTGCTCTGTCTCAGGTGCAAGTTTCTGAAAAAAAAAAATCCTTAATTTTCTGGCCAATTTTCTTAAGCTTTTCACCAATCTTCTCCCCACCTTTCCAGAGGAGTCCAGCCAGCCATGAAACTTTCTTGAACCGAAAGGGCTGTATACCAGGCTGTGTACCAGGAAGAAATGGGTTCCTTGTGGGGCTGGTTCCAGGGCCACCCAAGATTCTTCCCCACCTAGACCATACTTCTGGGATACTCCAAGAACCTCTGGACCCTATTCAGCCTTTGGGACATGCAGTTGGATCCTTAACCCCAATAAAAGATGAGAACCCGGAGCCTAGGAATAGCAAGGGGCTCCCAAGGGTCTGAGAAAGTGTACCCTAAGAGAATGCTCTGAACTTCAATTTAGCAGGACTCAGAATATCCAGTAGAGTGTATTAAATCCCAGGTGAAAAAGTCCTCACCCTCGAGTCCTGTCAGTCTTAGTGAGATCTAAGAATCTGCATCCGGAACAAGTTCCTATGTAGCCATGTCTGGCCTGGAACTCATTATGTAGGTAAGGCTGGCCTAGAACCCATCGGGATCCTCTTGCCTCTGCCTCCCAAGGAAGAGCCAAACTGAATCACTACTCCAGGGAATGACAGTCTTGAAGTTCAGGCTCAAGGCAGGAGCCAAGGGGATGGAGGGGAGCTCTCTTCTGCTCTGGGTAGGAATAGGGACTAACTGGTCTGCAGGATAACCCATGTTCCATCCCCTCACCATCCCCTGCATCCCACTCACCCCATTACAGATGATGTCAAAAGAATCTGAGGCCGGGTTCAGGGTGACTGTCCCCATATACTGCTTCACCACCTTAGAAGAGAAAAACCATGGTCAAACTGGAATTCATTTGCCATAACCCCTAAACCCTAGTCCACTGGATGGAAATATTCCCTTGGGACTCCTTGACTAGTTCCTCAAGAGGGACTCCCACCCCCAGCCCCTCTGCCTTACCCCCTGTTCCTTGAAGGCACATTGCTCAGGTATCTGCTGCATTGCCTTGGCACACACAGTCTTCTTCACTCGGAACCTCACATACTTGGGAGTATCTGGGTCCTCATCCTGGTCAGGGAAGAAAGGAGGGAGACTAGTCTCAGGCCCATTCTCAAAACTTGAAGGATCAGTCTCCTGACATGCACCGACAGGGTGACCCTCCAGCACTACATGCTGGGTGCTGAGACAGGAGCTAGTGCTGAGGTACAGAGGGAAGAAAAAATGAGCCCCCTTCTCCCTCACCCCCCTCCCAGTGAATGAGATCAGCTCTCAGGCAGCTCCCCTTCTGCAAAGAGAGAGGGACTCGAGGATCAGGCACAACCTTAGGGACTTTAAGGTAGTGTCCCTCTTTGGATATGGAAAAACTTAAAGAAAAAACAAAAGGCTAATTCCCAGGGTCAAGATTCCACCCCAGTCCCTGCAATGGAAGTCCCAGGCATCTTGTGCCACAGCAGGTATTCCAAGGCCAAAAGCTGGCAATCTGAAAGGAGACACAGATTTATGGAGTCTCCTGGGGAAAGGAGAGACTACACTGAAAGGAGGTGCCTTGGATTAGAACTTGGCTCTTCCTCTGCCTCACCCCTTGGGGCTCAGAATCCAGGTCTAAGAGACAGTAGAGATTGGTGTCCAAGGACTGCTGGTTGAAGGCATCCACAGCACGGAGCACAGCCTCCCTGTAGCTGAGAGTCTGGGAGATGGCTAGAGGCAACCCCAGGCCCAGTAGCAACAGCAGTGATAGCAAACACCACAGGGAAGGGACGTCCCTATGGGACTGCACGGTTCGCAAGACTGCCTCCTCCAGGCCACGAGAGCTTCATTTATTCTCATCCTGAGATGTCCAGATGTGATGGATACTCCCCTACTTCAAGGTCAATGAGCCTATATGTGGCAGTCACCAAGAAACCTGCCAGGGTGAGTGCCAGTTCTGCTCCAGAATTCTGTGAGTCTTCATTTTATTATCCCTTGCCTCAACCACTCACATTCTTCCCTTCACACACCCCTCCATTACTTGCTTTTTTCCATTTCTTCCCTCTCTCCTGTTGCTCCCCAAAGTTGAATGGGATCCTGGTCCAATAATGCAGAAACAGAAAGCCACAACAGAGGTCCTACCCAGGAGTAAGAATAGTAAGTAAAACTTCTGCATCCCAAGTCCAACCCCCAAGCAACAACAACAACAAAAAAAAAACTGAAAGCGACACGCCTCTACTAAATGCAGCTTTATTTCCAGAACTTACAAAGCTCTGTTTACATACATAAGTACAGATCGCAGCTTTGACCCACTCGGGGTAGTGGAAAACCATGGGAGATGAACTGCCACAACAAAGAGAAGCTGAGACTCAGTGGGCTGGCTCAGTTCTCAAGACCCAGAAGTGCTGGTCAGCCTAACCCCATCCCTGTCTGAGACTGCCTTCCCATATGATGTGTGTGTGCTGAAGAGATGAAACACGGAAAGCATCTCAGTCGGAGTCACAGGCCTCTTGTTGGATGGTGGCGTGCATTGTAGAGGCCAGGCTGTCCTAATGGCCTTTCAGCCTTTCGTGGATCAGCTCTGAGATGGCTCTCTGGGTCAGCTTCTCCAGCTTCTCCAGCTTGTTGGGCACATCTCTCTTGAGATCCCAATCCAGTTTCTGAGGTGCTAGGTTGGCCAGGTCCACTTCCTCAATGACAGGCTCTGGCTTGGCAGCCTCCAGCTGCTTCTTCACCTTCTCCTCCAATGCAACTGGTTTGGCCTGGGGGACCTGTCACCTCTTCAGGTCTCTATTTTCTGGGACATAGTTCTGAAACCTGGGTTCCCTGTGCTCCTCTTCCTCTTCTCTGAGCCTCTTGTGCTGTGGCTTCCCATCTCCCCTGTCCTTGCACCCAGCTTTCTCCCGGAGGGCCTTCAGCCATTGTTTCCACACCAGCGCCTCTTCTTCAAGTTGGCACACACTAGCAGGAGCAGCTGCCATCTTTTCAGAGGCCTCCCTCCTTTTCTGCTCTGGCCTCACACAGACTCAGTGAGAAAGTGTTGGACTTAAAGATCTAAAACCAGGGGACACGCTCCCCCAGAAACTCTCACGGATGGGATTCGCTGCAATAACCTGAGGTTGGATGATAATAATAACCCAGTGCACTGGAGTTCTCTGCATACAGGCCAGAAGCACCAAGAAGAACCTCAAGTTGAAGGTAAGAGCAGTTTTTATACTGTTTAAGGGGTGGACTAGAGAAACAGTGACTAGGCACTATATGATTGGTGGAACAATGTGACTTTTAAACTGATTGGTCTTTGGGGAATGAGGTGGCAAGGACCACCCTTGTCTGTAAATGGCAAGGATTGGTTCCTCCTGAGGAATGTGTCTACCTGCCTAGGGCCTTCTCCACCTGCAGGTGTGGTCTGAGAATGTTAATTCCTGCTTCCTCTGAATGTTAATCCAGCAGGGTAATCCAGCAGGTGTCCTTGGACTAAGGAATGTGCTCCTCACAGGATGTGTCCTGGGGCAGTTAATTTTTAAGTTGAACCAAATTCCTAGAAAAGCAAGTGGAATCAGACCATAGAGGAAGAGAATACAGGGAGTGGATTGCTCTGGTTTTGCCTCACCTCCACACTCCTCTCCTGATTGCCTTCTTGGAATACTTAGCCATCCTTATGCACTTGTGCCAATTCTTCAAGAGCAAATGCCTTGAGAAACTTTCCCTGAGCCTGGTGAGGTGGTGCACGTTTGTAATTCCAGCACTTCAGAGGCTGAGGCATCATGAAAATTAGGGGGTTGGGTTCAGTGTGGTTACATAAGATAACCTCTTCTTAAAGCCCCACTACCAGACAAACACTCAGAAACCTGCCTTGGCCACTCTCAAACCCATCTCACTCTGGGGTCAGCCTCTCCCTGCTCTACAGACAGCAGCAGCCAGTGGCACCTGGAACTCTCCTGATGAGTGGTTGCTCTTAAGCCTCGCTCTCCACTCTCTGGCTGGACTCCAGACCTGCTGAGTTGGAGACCTGGCTGCATGGCCTTTTCCTATGAACTCAAGAATGATCACTCATCCCTTTCTGGAGCTGCAACATAATCAGAGTCAGGCTGCCTTCCCTGCCTAGGATCCTGCAAACAGCAACCAGGGCCAAATAAGCACCACAGTATAGAAAGAGTTTGACCAGCACAGGGCAATGGTGGTGACCGCCTTTAATCCCAACACTTGGGAGACAGAGGCAGGTGGATGGATCTCTGAGTTCGAGTCCAGCCTGGTCTACATAGCGACTTCCAGGACAGTCAGGGATACCTAGGGTGGGCTCAATAGAGGGAGACCTGTAGAGTGAAAAATTATAAAGGCCATTTTATGAAATATGTGTAGATTTTTTGCCTTACAGAACTGAAAATAAGATTTCAGGCCTTCACATTCCAGGTGAAGGACACTTGCTGGATTACATTCCTCAAGCCTCGCCCAAGGCAGGAAGGCATTCCTGATTACAGATAAAGATGCTACCACCTAGGTGGGGCCCTAGCCCTATAGCCGGAAAAAGTAAAGATAGCAATCTGAAATGGCCGGATAGGGCACAATGGCATGGTAAAAACCACATTTTTGAGAAGAATGCAGGGCGATTTCCACATGACACTAATCATTTAGAGTGAATACCTCTGAATTGTTCCACTGTTTTCATGTTTTGTATCTTTAACAACCCCATCCCACTCCCCTGGTTTGTGGTTTTTCCCTTTAAAACCCTCCAAGGACTGGCCGAGGGGGTCGGACCTTGACTCCAGCGCGAGTACCTGGTCAGACCGCTGGCTGCCAGCTCTTTCCCTAATAAACCTCTGCTGATTGCATCCAGGTATGGTTTCTTGTGATCTTTGGGTGGTCGCGATTCCGGAGGCTTGAGGAAGGGTCTCCCGAGTATGGGGGTCTTCATTTGGGGGCTCGTCCGGGATATGCGACCACCTTAATCCAAGAACCACGCTGGGAGGTAAAGGGACACCGCGGTTTTTTTCTGTCTGGTTGTTGTGTGACCTTTTGTATAAATTGCCTGGTTTTTCATGTACTGATTTCTGGTTTTTCATGTGCGGGTTTGCCTAAATCGTCTGATTTCTCGTGTGCTAGGGTTGCCTAAATCGTGTGCTGTTTTGTCTAGGTTTGTTTAAGTTATTTGGTTTCTAAGTTGTTTGTGCCCGTCTGTCTGAATTATTTGGTTTCTGAAAAGTGCACTTCGGTTTGGACTAGCAGCTGTTTCTGTCTCGTGAGGGGCAGTAAACCATTTTTGTTTCGAGAGGAGACAAATGAGTGATTAGCAGACGTGCTGGAGAGTCACTAGCTGCTGCACCCCCAGAGACGTTTGGGGGTTCATCTAGGTGCCGGGGAGGACGTGGAATCCCTCTAGGCTGGCACAGGTTTGCATCTAGGTGCCGGAGAGGATGTGGAATCCCTCTTGGCTGGCACTGGCAATTGAGACGGGTTTTTTTGTTAGTCTTTTTGTGTGTTAACAATGAAAACTAGAGAGAAAAGGTCAGAAATGGCCACCGTGGTAGTTGTGCTCTCATGGCAGTGTGTCTATTTTTGGGTTGTTCATTGCTGGTATGTTAGAAATCTGTTAGACTTGGTCCAGCATAGGCTGACCAAGTTGTCTGAATCTGTTAAATCTGAATCTGTGAAGACTGACCGCGTTGTCTGGTTATTGGAGTCTTACTTGGAAGGCGAGAGGACTTCCAGAAGGTCAGGGGATCTGACTGTCAGGTTTCAAGAGACTGAGCGCTCCTACTTGGGAGAAGACGTGGAATCCTTCTCCATCTGGGGTCGTGACCAAATGTAGTTAAGTGTTATTTGTGCCACCCGTGGCAGGGGTGAGCTGTGTTTTATGTACTACACGTGAGAGGGGTGAGTTATTTGTGTTGTTTTTTTATATGTGTGTGTCTTTTCTTGGCAAATCATCTGTGTGTTAGCTGTTAATCTACTGTGTTAAACATCTTGAGTTAAAAATAGGTAACATGATTGCCGGCAGAGAGAGAAATGAAGCCGCCGGTACAAGAATACAACTGCAGAAAGGCGGGCAGGTCCTTTAATAAGGGGCAGCTACCTCAGTTCGTGCTCGCGGTTCGTGTTCCTACAGCCCGCCTACCGCATGTAGGGAATGCTTCAGGTAACAGCACATGGAGGGTGCCCTCACCCAGCCCGCTCACCCAGCCCTCACTTGGCGGGCTACAACTTGTGGTTCCCCAGCACAGCAACAGCATGCAACAGCTACCTAGTTTGGTATTCCTGGCTGTACTGGGTACCTTGAGGTCACTAGTGCAACAAATGGTGGTTTTCCACCTGCCGCCTATGAAGATAGATGAGAACCCAGGTGATAAAAGAAAAAAGAAAAAAACCTGGCAGTGGAGCCAGGACAGCTAGACAAACAGCCGCAGCAAGATTGTTCACCTGAGAGTTAATTATTTTTTTTTAAAAAAAAAAGAGAGACAAGAACTGGTTAAAACTGCTTACTTAATTTAGTTTAAAACTTACTTGTGAGGCAGTCTTGATTTACACAAGAAAAACTGATAATTCGCCCTGCTCTGTGGCTAGGAGAAGGACACCAGCAGAAAGTAGAAAAAAAAGGGGGCCAGCAGTTTTTTAGCTTCTGTAATAAGGAAGTTGATAATGATTTTTCCCAGTTTTATAAGTAAAGGAGTGCTTTTTTCTAAAATTACAGCTTAAAAGTTATAGGCTGCCCTGAGTCAGAAATATATATATATGAGTCAGAAATATATATATATATGAGTCAGAAATATATATATATATGAGTCAGGAATATATATATATATATATATATATATATCTCCTTCAGTTTTGATAAATTTTTTAGCCATTACTGTTTGAGACAATTTCATTATTTATATGAGATTTTCATTAAGATTTGGTTCAAAGATGAGAGTTCTGACAAGATAAAATTAAAGAAGTGGTGAAGACTTGTGCTCTTACGTTAGACATAAAAATGTTTACTTTATTGTTCTTGTTGTAATCAGAAATAACTCTTTAAAAGGTTTTTATAGAACTATGACCAAAGTTTCTATTTTGTTAAAAGTTAAATTCAAATAAGTGTCAAATGTAACTCAAGTTGCCTTTTAAAAATTGTTAATAACTGTATGAACCTTCAACATCTTAATAATCCTTGCTGTGAAATGCTATAGATAAGGCTATTCATTCTGATTTGGTTTCTTTCTTAGAGCTTCAGAGGTGAGCTCACATTACACCTGTGGACAAGGTACTGTTTGCAGACTGAATTAGGTTGTGGTCTCTAGTGTGATGTGAACAGCAGTCATGCAGCCTCACAAATGCATCAGTCTACACAGAGTTCAAAGCAATAAATAAGGTAAAAGCCTTGCTTTCACAAGACCTTTGCAGGTTCTGGTCTTCAGATTGGGGACCCCGTCAATTGATCAGGCCGTGGTCAGCAGCAGGTCAATTTGGAGCAGATTTGACTGAGACCTCCATGTGACAGAAGGTAAGGGACACCCAGAGGCCCACGCCAGATTCCGCTGATAGGTCTTGAGAGAGAAGATTATATGAGACCCCACTAAGTTTGATCAGGACACATGAGGTTAAGCAGAGATCAGATAAGTTACCCACAGCCTTTCTAGACTAGCTCATAGAGACATTCTGTCAGTGTAGACAAGGCTCCAGAGGCTACAGAGACTACAAGATAAGTCATTGAAAGATTTAGGAAGTATACTACATATTAAAATGATTGATGGTAATAGCAAGTGAGAGAAGATTTAAAAGAAAGGAATAGAGAAGAGAAATAGAGAAGGTTTAGTGTAAGTCTAGAAGAAAAGAGTAAAGAAGAAAAATAGAGATCAGTTGCTGTGAGTCCACAGGAATAGAGAGGAATAGAGGAGACTAGAGAGAGGTGAAGAAAGAGAAAGGTGACAGGAAAGAATTTACAGAAAGCAGAAAAAAGGGATTCCAATCAAAGAGAGATAAAACTCTTTGAAAAAGACCAGTGTGTGCATTGCAAGTAAAGGAGCCAGCTTCAGGGTCCAAGAGGGTCCTAACAAATAGAAGCCAGGGCCAGAAAGTCCCAGGCCTCGAAAAACACCCCAAGTGGCGAAGATAACAGCTCTGTGTGAAGACGGCTATTGAGATAGACGGGGCAGCTTGGAGCCACCCAACTTTTGATAGACACAGGGGCTTCCTCCAGGCCAATGGGCCAAAATATATTTATGGACTACCCGAAAATGGTGGACTAAGAGATGGGCTGGGTATCCCATTCATTTATGGTCATCCTAGACTGTTCCTACCCTCTGTCGGGTTGAGACTTACTCCCCAGGATTGGGGTCCAGACAGGCTGCAACTAACTGACAAGAACTCACGGGTAGAGGAAAGGCTCCTCCTACTGACTCCATCCGGGAGCCGAGGTAACGTGCTTTACAGACGGGAGCAGTTTTCTCCATGCTGGTCAGAGGCAAGCCAGCACTACTGTGGTGGACACAAATGTCATCTGGACTGACTCCCCACCCCTGAGATCATCGGTGCAGAGAACAACCTTGGAACTTGGGGCTGACAAGAAAGCCAACATCTGCATGGACAACAGGTATGCTTTTGCCACAGTCCATGCCTGCAAGGCTATATGCCAAGAGAGGAAACCCTGATGAAACCGGAAGCTGTAAATATTTGTTGCCCAGGATACCAAAAAGGGAGGAGACTCCAGCCTGAGGCAACAACCGGACAGATCAAGTGGCTTGATACAGGAGCCCTCCCAGGTTTGGGGCCTAAAATAGACAATGGCGCACACAAGAAGAGAGAACTATACTCCCCAGAAAGCAAAGGATTTACCAGGCTAAATACACAGATGGACTCTTAAGATATGAGTGCAACCAAGCAGCTAAGAGACTTAAAGCGTATAAGGGACCTTAGGTTCTAAGCCAGAGAAATAATAAGACTTAGAGTAGATAAGAAATACCTAGGAGAAAACAGCCTAGAATAGGGACCTTCCCGAGGTTTCAAGTGTCCTAGGTAATTAGATCAAAGAGCAGTTTTAAGGTAAGTCAGGAATTGAAGATCCACTGTTTATATTGTCTCCGAAGCTCAGGACAGGTAGAGAGAATATACAGGACCCTAAAATTAAACTACCCTTGGGAACTGGCGCTGGCTAGAGTGTCCCTTGTTCTTGCTCCATACCCAGAATGCCCATTTTGTGTGAGAAATGATTTTTCAGGCTACTAAAAGACTGTTGCTGGTGCTGTGGACCATCCGACCTCCTTGAAGTTCACCATCACCACCTGTGACTGATGTCAACTGGAGAAGATCCAGATGCCTGAACAACCCCCTACTCTTTGGCTCCAGGTCTTCTGCTATTCTACAAGGCTAAAGAAGCAGCAGGCCTTGACTCCTGAGACCACCCCAGAGGCACAGGGAAAATGCTGCCTTGGAGGGTGGGACTTAGTGTGTGTACACCCAAGGTTAAATGACAGCTTGTGATTACAAGATTGAAGTTGAAATGTGAATCTAGAGTTATATAGATTTGTTCCTTTTGCAATTTCTCTTTATTATATATGTGATTTTATGTATATGTAGACAGCTATGTGCCACAAAATGTGGAAAAGTCAGAAGACAACTTTGAAAGTGTGCTACAAAGAAAAGGAAATGTTTTGAAACCCCTAGTCAATAGAATAGAGCCCAAGAACCCCTGCTAACAGATACCTAGTGCCTAAAATTGATAAATGGTAGACTTACAGCTCCGGGTTAACACCATGTGTTTCCACTGCTATCTTTGATGAAAACAAAGATTATTGTGTACTTGTCCAGCTAGATCCTGCAGGTACTCTTGAACTGAGTTTGAGATACACCCTAGATGATTCTGCAGACAGCCTATTTTCCTTGACTCTAGCTGTTACATTGTGACTAGGAGTGGCCATAGGTATAGAGACAGGTGTAACTACATTGATACAGACACCTCATTACTTTCATCAGCTGAGGGCTGCCACTGATGTGGATTTGAGAGCCCTAGAACAGTCAGTAACAAAGTTAAGTTGTTACTAGACTTGCTGTTTCTTAAAGGAGAAAGTCTGTGTGCTGCTCTAAGAAAAGATGTTACTATTATGTAGACCATTCAAGAGTGACCAGAGAGTAAATTCAGAAAAAAAAGTTAGACCAGAGACAAGATAGAGAGGCACAGCAACGTTGATTCGAGAGTTGGTTCAATCCTCCCTTGCTGGACCCCTTGTGATTTTACTTTTGCTCTTAACCATAGGCCCCTACATTTAAAATAGATTAGTAACTTTTGTTAGAGAAAGGATAAATGCTGTTCAGCTTTTTGTGTTGCGCCACCAATATAAGACTTTGGGTCAAGAAAATGGTAATTATGATGACACTGGAGTTTAAACTTTTCTAAAGATCCTAATCGGAAAAAGTGGGGTGAGAATAGACTTATTAATAATTGAGTTTTTATGATTAAAAACATAGCCAAATCGGAAAAAGTGAGGAATGTAGAGTGAAAAATTATAAAGGCCATTTTATGAAATATGTGTAGATTTTTTGCCTTACAGAACTGAAAATAAGATTTCAGGCCTTCACATTCCAGGTGAAGGACACTTGCTGGATTACATTCCTCAAGCCTCGCCCAAGGCAGGAAGGCATTCCTGATTACAGATAAAGATGCTACCACCTAGGTGGGGCCCTAGCCCTATAGCCGGAAAAAGTAAAGATAGCAATCTGAAATGGCCGGATAGGGCACAATGGCATGGTAAAAACCACATTTTTGAGAAGAATGCAGGGCGATTTCCACATGACACTAATCATTTAGAGTGAATACCTCTGAATTGTTCCACTGTTTTCATGTTTTGTATCTTTAACAACCCCATCCCACTCCCCTGGTTTGTGGTTTTTCCCTTTAAAACCCTCCAAGGACTGGCCGAGGGGGTCGGACCTTGACTCCAGCGCGAGTACCGGGTCAGACCGCTGGCTGCCAGCTCTTTCCCTAATAAACCTCTGCTGATTGCATCCAGGTATGGTTTCTTGTGATCTTTGGGTGGTCGCGATTCCGGAGGCTTGAGGAAGGGTCTCCCGAGTATGGGGGTCTTCAAGAGCAGTTTTTATACTGTTTAAGGGGTGGACTAGAGAAACAGTGACTAGGCACTATATGATTGGTGGAACAATGTGACTTTTAAACTGATTGGTCTTTGGGGAATGAGGTGGCAAGGACCACCCTTGTCTGTAAATGGCAAGGATTGGTTCCTCCTGAGGAATGTGTCTACCTGCCTAGGGCCTTCTCCACCTGCAGGTGTGGTCTGAGAATGTTAATTCCTGCTTCCTCTGAATGTTAATCCAGCAGGGTAATCCAGCAGGTGTCCTTGGACTAAGGAATGTGCTCCTCACAGGATGTGTCCTGGGGCAGTTAATTTTTAAGTTGAACCAAATTCCTAGAAAAGCAAGTGGAATCAGACCATAGAGGAAGAGAATACAGGGAGTGGATTGCTCTGGTTTTGCCTCACCTCCACACTCCTCTCCTGATTGCCTTCTTGGAATACTTAGCCATCCTTATGCACTTGTGCCAATTCTTCAAGAGCAAATGCCTTGAGAAACTTTCCCTGAGCCTGGTGAGGTGGTGCACGTTTGTAATTCCAGCACTTCAGAGGCTGAGGCATCATGAAAATTAGGGGGTTGGGTTCAGTGTGGTTACATAAGATAACCTCTTCTTAAAGCCCCACTACCAGACAAACACTCAGAAACCTGCCTTGGCCACTCTCAAACCCATCTCACTCTGGGGTCAGCCTCTCCCTGCTCTACAGACAGCAGCAGCCAGTGGCACCTGGAACTCTCCTGATGAGTGGTTGCTCTTAAGCCTCGCTCTCCACTCTCTGGCTGGACTCCAGACCTGCTGAGTTGGAGACCTGGCTGCATGGCCTTTTCCTATGAACTCAAGAATGATCACTCATCCCTTTCTGGAGCTGCAACATAATCAGAGTCAGGCTGCCTTCCCTGCCTAGGATCCTGCAAACAGCAACCAGGGCCAAATAAGCACCACAGTATAGAAAGAGTTTGACCAGCACAGGGCAATGGTGGTGACCGCCTTTAATCCCAACACTTGGGAGACAGAGGCAGGTGGATGGATCTCTGAGTTCGAGTCCAGCCTGGTCTACATAGCGACTTCCAGGACAGTCAGGGATACCTAGGGTGGGCTCAATAGAGGGAGACCCAGCCAGAGTGAAGGCCTAAAAGAGATGGATCAGGCAGGGGAAAGTCAGCAGTCTCAGGTGATCCTTACCATCCTGGACCCAGGAAAGTGCTGTCTGCCCACTAGAGCCCTCACACCCAGACATGACCATGCACCTTTGTCTCTTTCTCTGTGTCTCTCTCTCTGTCTCTGTCTCTGTCTCTGTCTCTCTCTCTCTCTCTCTCTCTCTCTCTCTCTGTGTGTGTGTGTATGTGTGTGTGTGTGTGTGTGGATGTAAGGAGGGCAGAGGGATTGGAAAATTTGCTAAAAAAAATATGGGTTTCTCTTTGCAGATGGCAGGCACAGCACAGGATCCTAATGGATTTAGATGTCGAGAGGGAGGCCAGGAGTTTTGATGAGGGTGCTTGTGCCTAACAGGGTGGGCTGGGCCAACTTCCTTAAAGAAAAGATAGCCAAGCCATGCCTAGAAGGATCAAAAGCTCTCTGAAACACAGAGCTCTTGCATAGAACCAGAATCCATAGAACTAGATGGGATCAGTAGGATAGGGGATGGGGAAGGGTGCGTGTGACTCAGACATAGCCTGGACAGAGGATGTTTGAACTACAGAGGGAGGCCACCCCGGCATCTCTAAGAGACCTTTACCATGAGGACAGAAGACATCTCCCATCCAGCCTCACAGTTCTGATCCCCCATCTCAGGGGTCTCCTCTCTGCCCCCTCCTTGAGTCTACCTGGTCACAGATATGGACTACATTGGTCCCAACCCAGCAGCCTAGAGAGAACTAACTTCTCACAGTAATGAGAACCAAACCTTGCCTATAAGATGCAGGTTCTACCTTTTGGAACTAACCCTGGTTGGTCTCTTAGGCTGGCTGCCGAGTGGCCAGGACCTTTTTCCTCTTCTTCCTGGCAAACAACTACTACTGGATTCTGGTGGAGGGGCTGTACTTGCACAGCCTCATCTTCATGAACTTTTTCTCAGAGAAGAAGTACCTGTGGGGCTTCACCATCTTTGCCTGGGGTGGGGAGCACAGTGTGGTGGGTAGGGTGAAAGTGGACTCCCACAGGGCATGTCCTGTCTCAGTTTTATAGCAGGCTGGGTCCGCCCATCTGCTGTGACTGACTGTTACAGCTCTAAGGAACTCCACTTGACTATAGGCAGGGTTCACGAGGTGCTGTTGACTTGGCCTGGCATTTCAGCTCTCTTAGGGTGATAATTCCTGGGGATGCAATGAGGTAAAACTTGGGACGGGAGTGGGATCTAAAGTCACCAGTTAGCCTGGGGTTGGGGGTATAGTCTGGAGCTTACAGTGTTTGTGCGTGTATGCCTGTGCACATACAGGCACAGGACAACGCTGTGGAGTCAGTTCTTCCACCTTTGCGTGGGTTCCAGGCCTCCAGCACAGGTTGTCTGGGGTGTGCAGCAAGGACTGACTTTTACCCCTGAGCCGTCTCTCCAGCCCTTGCTAAACTTGAATCTGTAATGTACCTATGTAGTTGGATGTCTGTGGACTATGACACTCTCATCTCAGTCCTGGTTCTTATGTCTTCCATCAGTCTTGCTCAGCAGTCAACCCTACTGATCTTTCCAAAAGATGTCAGTATATTAGCCATTTCTCTCTCCCACATCCCTGGGTGAGCCTCAAGCTGGCCTGTAGCTGGATGATCTGAACTCCTGATCCCCCTGCCTCCCTGGACTGCTGGTGTTACAGGTTATCTACAGCCACACAAAGATCTGAAACTGTCATCTGAGAGATTTTATTTACTTTTTGGGTGTCCTAACTTCTGTGTGCACACGCACTTAACTGCATGACCTAAGTCCTCGGCACTGTCTGCCAAAGCTGGGCCACTGTATGGAAGGAACACAACATACAGGGACCAGCACACTTCATGAGTTAAGGTGAGAGGAAGCCCTAAAATGAACTGTCAGGAGCCAACTTAGGAGAAGCTAAAAACTAGCAGGTGACATTCCTGAGATGGGTCCACTTTGGATTCTAATTTATGACACAACTAGGGTAGGCAAGGCCCTTCAGAAATTCATTTTAGGAAAGATTTCTGCTATTAATATGCTTTTTTGTTCTTATTAAATATATGTAAAAATCACTATGTGTTAACCCAAACTTTTGAGCCGATCTCTGCAAAACAATGGAGATGTACTATGTTGTGATGCTATATAGACAAATACAGGATGTTTTTCAGGACAGGGTGTCTCTGTGTCGTCCTGGCTGTCCTGGAACTCACTCTGTAAACCAGGCTGTCCTCAAACTTAGAAATTCACCTGCCTCTGCTTCCCAAGTGCTGGGATTAAAGGCATGGGCCACCACTGCCCGGTGATTTCTTAATTCTTAATGATGATCCTGGAAGATTTCCTAAATAATACCAGTATTTTTAAGCTTTTTTATACTGGGATTACTATTAGGTCCTCCTCTCTCACACTTTCTCTCTCTCTCTTTCACTCTCTCTCTCTCTGTTTCTCTCTCTCTCTCTTTTTAAATTTATTTAATTATGCAAGTACATCTTCACTGTCTTAAGAAATACCAGAAGAGGCCATTGGATCCCATTACAGATGGTTGTGAGCCACCATGTGGTTGCTGCTGGGAATTGAACTCAGGACCTCTGGAAGAGCAGTCAGTGCTCTCAACTGCCAAGCCATCTCTCCAGCCCCTCTTAGGTCTTCACTGATGTCAAAATCGCAAGGAGAACTCTGCCAGTCTTTAGTGTCATGAGTTAGTTGCTTCTGAGATAGCAAGCAGGCACCTACTACTCAGAGCACATTCCAAGAGGTTGTAAAACCATTAACCAAAGGTCATAAAAAGGGAACTACAATTTACTATAGGCACAAGGACAGAAGATAAAATATTGACTGGGTTTTTCTATACAAAGCTTCACTAATAACTTACTGTTTTTAACTCTCCATGACCCTGCAGATAATGTGACAGATAATGTCTGGCCAGATAATTACTCCTAATGTCTATGCATGCAAACATTCTCTGTTGTAAACTTATTTATGTGTAAACTTGTGATGAACTTTTTATACCATATGATCATGTATTCTGAAAGATGGCTATGTGCTGAGGACAACCAGAAGAGTCAGTACTGAGCTGAGGAGAACTTTTGTAGACAAAACGGAACACAAGAATAACTTAGAAGTAAAGGCATACCATTGGGAGCAATGGTATTAAGAGTAAGGACATCACTGTGACATCAGAACAGGAGGAGAGAGTAGGACAAGAATGCAGAGTGGAATAACTCATAAACTATAAGGCAACTTAAAAAACTAAGAGAGCAACATGCAGCATGCTAAGGGAAGGAGGAGAACAGAGGAAGCTCCAGAGAGAGCAGAAAGAGCAGGCAGGCTTCTCCTGCCCATGGGACAGAACAGGTCTTTTCTTAATAGCAAGGCAGGCTTAGTCATATTAAAGAGAACAAAGCTTTCTTCTCTTACAGATTTGGGTTTAATTCAGTTAGCAATAAAAGGGCAGAAGCTTTTTCCTTCTCTGTGCAATAGAGATTGAACCTCGTTTTTCATCCAGAATGAGTGAGTTCTTTCTGCACTGGTGCTTTGTCTTTTGCTCCAAATGCATGATAGTATGGATGTGTGTGTGTGTCTGTGTGTGTGTCTGTGTGTGTGTCTGTGTGTGTGTGTGTGTGTATGTGTGTGTCTGTCCATATGTAATTGAGAGAACATATACAAACTGGGCCCACTAGTTTTAATAAAAATGTATACGTGTGCATGCATGAATCTGTCTATGAATTTATATGAGGTTAATCCATATTTGCTTATGTAAAGTTTTTCCTTCTGCTAGCTTGACTCTCTTCCCCTGGTTCAATAGGAGTTTAATGCTCCAACCTTCCCCCTAGCCTGACCAGCAAGAGGCATCTAGACAAAGGGGAAAAGGCTCTAGCAATTAATCCTTTACTTGATAGCCTGTTGTTTTAGCTTGAGGTGTTGAATGCCAGAGACTACAGGTTGTGGCCTCAAAGGTAGTTCAGCTACAGTAGCAAAGTGACGTAGACTTAGATAGGTAAATGCTTTATTATTATATAAGAACCCTAAATATCTCCTACGACCAAGTCTCACCCTCTTCGAAGCTCCTCTCACTGTTGCCTCAAGAAAAACCAGAACAAGAAAGAAGTCTGCTGGGGCTGGCCCTGCAAACTGCAGGTGTAATCTTCCTAGAGGGGAGCTCCAGATGGTTGTACCCACATCAGTCTTCATGATGCCAGGCTGTCATCTAGAGAATCAACCCAGAGGCTCACAGCTCAGCCAGGACATCATAGGCGCAGGCTCCAAGATCAGAGCTAAACCCTAGCATACCTCTAGTAGAGCTGACCCATATCTTTGACTGGGAGAGGAATGATTACATTGCTGGTTGCTGGTAGCAGTGCAGGATCCGGGAGAAGCAGTGTGATAGCCTCTAATCTGTGATGTTCTATGTGAAGTTCCTCAGAGCGCACCCTCCTCACTTTCATATAGGGAGGGGTCCAGAGGACCATGTAGGAGTCTCTCCTTCATTTGCACCAACTACTGCAAGGCCTTGTGAGGGGTCTTAAGAGGATAATCCCTGTCTCTGTATCTGTGGCCTAAGGGTTCTGAGGCGATGACTGCTGACTCTGACTAGAGAGTAGTAGCAGAAGGTCAACCTTGGTCCTGCCCACCCCTCCAGGCTCAACTAGCCTGGCCCTACCCAGGGGTAAGAATACTGAGTAAAACTTCTGCATCCCAAGTCCAACCCCAGAGCACCTAGAAAACTGGAAGCGACATGCCTCTACTAAATAAAGGTTTATTTCCAGAAGTTAAAAAGCAGCATTTACATACATATGTACAGATCTCAGCTTTGACCCACTCAGGGTGGTAGACAGGCTTGGGAAATGAACTGGTCACAACCAACAGAAGCTGAGACTCAGTGGGCTGGCTCAGTTCTCAAGACCCAGAAGTGCTGGCCAGCCTAACCCCATCCCTGTCTGAGACTCTCTTCCCACAGGATGTGTGTGCAGTAGAGACGAAACACGGGAAAACATGTCAGTCAGAGTCACAGGCCTCTTGTCCGGTGGTGGCATCCACTGCAGAGGCCAGGATATCCTCCTGGCCTTTCAGCCGTTCACCTGGATGGAGAGAGAGCAGACAAGTGGAAAAGGCCTGTGCTGAAGTCACTGCCCCGAGAGCAGACCTCCACTAGCCAGAGAGCACTTACGGATCAGCTCTGCAATGGCTCTCTGAGTCCGCTTCTCCAGCTTCTCCAGCTTCTTAGCCACATCTCTCTTCAGATCCCTACATCAGGAGAGAGGGGAAACACAGAAGCTAAGGGTTAGCATGGTGTGGCCCTGGGATCTTCCTGCAGGGCTTTGATATTTATCCTGCCTGAGATGCTGCTCTGGGGAGAACATGATGCTACCTTCTCTGCTCTTCTGGACCCTATCATCCATCAGCCTTCCTAACTCCACCGAGCTAACTGAGAGAAGAGGACGCCTACCACACACCCAGTCAAGGTAGAAGACTGAAACAGAATGGTGGCTGGCTCCTTGGGATCCACCTTCTATGTCCCCTAAGTCAGCATCAGAGAGGAACTTGTGGTGGCCAACTGTCAGCCCTATTCCCCCTCTGGCCACAGCCTCCCACCCCCACTCCTGGGGCTTCCAGAATTCTTAAATCAGCCTGAGTTCTCTAGTTCTGCAGTTCCTTCAGCACACACCTCATGGCTTTTTCATCAAATTAAAGCACTATGGTAGGTGCTGTCACCCACAGATCTACAGGCACCTAGAGACGTGCCTACAGCACCTTCCCTCACCCATATTCTCAGCTCACTGGGGGAGGGGGGGTTTCCAGGCTTCAAGAGATTGGGTTCCCTACTTCACAGTTACAACAGAGGCCTAAGCCCTATCTTCTTTCCAATCCGTTCTTGTCACTGTAGTATCCTGAGCAAAAAGAGGTGCACTGCTCAGCTGAGTTTTCCCCCCTACAGAAGAGGCTCAAAAGGATGCCTGCTCTTTCATCCCTCGGGCCCCTCTTCAGCACTTTACCCTCGCCCATGTCTCATGCCTTACTTACTTAGCCCTCATCCCTGACTCTCTTGGGCAGAGCTATGCCTGCAGTGCTTGTCCCTATCTGTCCCTTGGCTGTCCTCCCAGCTGAGGCCTCTGACATGCACCAAACACCATCACCCACCCACCCCCCAAAGAGCTCGTGCCAGCCTTCATGGACAACACTCACCAGTCAGGTTTCCGAGGTGCCAGGTTGGCCAGGTCCTAGGGAGAGAGGAGACAATGCATCAGGGCCAAGGCCCAGCCTCAGACGGAGTGCAGAGACTGGGCATAGAGGCAGAAAAATGAAGGCAGGCAAGGAAGTTAGTAGGGTGGGAACAGAGACAGCTAGAGAAGGAAGCAGCACAAGCAGGGAGGGGCCTCCTAGGTACTCACCACTTCCTCAATGACAGGCTCTGGCTTGGCAGCCTCCAGCTGCTCCTTCACCTTCTCCTCCACTAGAGGGGGAAAGAACAACACAGGCCTGGTGGGTGGGAGCTGTTCCTCCAAACTTAACAGCCAAAAGGGCCCCAGGGAAGAGGAGGGACACCACTCAGCAGCAACCCTGGAAGACATCTGGTCTCCTAGGTTGAAGGCAGACCCCAGGGCCCAGAAAGGGACAGAGCAGGCTATAGCTGGAGTGGACAAGGCCCGGGCCTCAGGCTTCCAGATACAAAATGGGAGGAGCCTGTGTCCATGGGAGCTATGGCACTAAAAGGGAAGGTCCTAGGGATGGCCTCTAGGTCTGGCATGGCTGGAGTCTGGGTGCCTTATCTTCCCTTTCATCTTTTATCTTCCCACCTCAGACTCATGACAGGCACCTCCTGCCTCCAGTAAGTCCCTAGGTCTCTCTCTGAGTGTCCCCTTCTGGGGACAGATGCATGAAATGGAACAACGTGGACAGCCTTCAGACCTGTCACCAGGGATGTGTTTCTCTGACATTCCTTTCTTCTGCCAGACTTAAGTTCTTGTGGCCTTCTGGTAGAGGCCTAAAGCTAGTTTCTCATCCCCCTCCCACCCTGTGGGATGCCCATGCCACCCCTCCACTGCTCCATGGGGCAGGGAGAGGAACAATTGGGCAACTTCTGATTTTTTGATGAGGTTTTTACTCATTCATTACTTGCACAATGGAAAGTTGGTATCAAAAATTAAAAACTAAGATTCTTGGATAAGCATGGTGGCACTTGGGAGGCAGAGGCAGGTGGATGTCTGTGAACTTAAGGCCAGCCTGGTCTAGAAAGTAAGCTCCACAGTGAAACCCTGTCTTAAAATCAAACAAAGCCAGATCCTTCAGGACAAAGGATAAATCTGCTCCTGTGACTAGGAGGTTCCCTCTTCATCCTACATCTGTCACCCTCAGTCAAAGGAGTGGGGAATCTGGACAAGGCTCTCTCTGGCCTTTGTGTTGCTGCTGGTTGTCCCCTGAGGCTCTATGGTTAGCTTCTCTCTGGGGTCTTTCATTCTGCCCCTCTCCCCAGCAATACAGGACTCACCATCTTGCCTTGCTGTCCAAGGATCTCAGGTCACTTCTACTCCTCATGCCCTGAGGACCTGTGGCCCACTCCAGGTTGGAGGTACAAGGGGCCTCCTCCCTGCCCTCCTGACCCTTTTATGTATGTTCCCTGAGAAGGTGTGTGAATGCCCCAGATGGCTCTCTCTGACTTGGTACCTCTTCTCTGAGGGTGACTGGAAGGAGCCTGGGGGAGAAGAGGTCCATGTCCCTGCAACTGGTTTGGCCTGGGGGACCCGACACCTCTTCAGGTCTTCATCCTCTGGGACATAGTTCTGAAGCCTGAGTTCCCTGTGAGAGCAGAGCACAAGCACACCTCAGTGCAGGAGTGGGATGGGATGCCTGCTTCCCATGTGCAAGTTCCATGTTTCCTCCTCCTGTCTGGAGGTGGCCAAGTAAAGGGAAGCACAGAACTTAACCATCCCCCCATCTCTCTCTTTCTCTCTTTCTCTCTTTCTCTCTTTCTCTCTTTCTCTCTTTCTCTCTTTCTCTCTCTCTCTCTCTCTCTCTCTCTCTCTCTCTCTCTCTGTCTCTCTCTCTCTCACACACACACATGTTTCTCAGAAACTGGGCCATGGTTACTGAGGACACTAGCATCTACTGGGTTGTCTCCATTTGACAGTAATGGGAACTGAGGGTATGCCATTTTCATGAGGTCACACAGCAGAGATTGTACATCTGAGAACAAGGCTAAGCCAGAGCTCCTGGGTTGCATAATGCCTCAATGACAAAGCCCTCCATACCAGCTCTCCTAACCCAGACAAACCTCCTCAGAGCCTTTAAGTCTTACAGCCAGTGTATGTCACACAGTCCATCACTTTCAGTAGAAAGGGTCTGTGTATACTGGGCCAAGTGATATGAAGATGAGAGAGAGAGAGACAGAGACAGAAGGACAGAGAGAGACAGAGAGAAGAGTGACAGAGAGAGACACTCTCTGTGTTCAAAAGTACAGGTGGGGGGCTTTATATTACATACAAAGGTTCCAGAAGGTGGCTTCTGGGCCTGAGGCTATAGTTGATTTGACCAACACAAAGGAGACACAAGAGGCTGATCTGTTTGACACCTGATGGGAGTGGCCCACAAAGGCCATGGGGACAAGGCTTAACCATATGTCATGATCTGCTCACATGCTGGTGAGACTCACAAAGCTCAAACCCTGACAGCTCTTTTGAATGCAAGTAGAAAATCCTCAAACCTAGGGGTGTGGAATCCCAGAAACCAGAATTCCCCAGCAGGAGCCCAGGTTTTTATCCACTACCTGCAGGCAGTCTCCCAGCTCAGCAGCTCATCAAATCCAAATCAAATAGAGAGAGGACTGTCCCTGGGAAGAGGGGACCTGGCTACCCCACAGGGCAACAAGTTGACAGTTCCTGATGGGTCCCTGGGCTTAATTAAGGTACATGTGGACAGTGGACAGACCCTAGGCCAGAGGCACAGAAGAAAGAGCTATTTCCCCACTCTGTCTTGAACTGTGGTCCCTCAGAAAGTCCTAGGTTTTCAGGACAGCCTTCCAACCATGAGAGCTCTGCCTAGGCTAGGCTAAGAGTGCTGCTGGCTTCCCCAGTCCATGAGAGGGTTAAGTCATTCCACAGGTGAGGTGCACGATGCCTGTGGCCACATAACTAACTAGTGGCCATGTCCCCAGCTAACATACCAACATACCACCTCTTCCCTCCTGCCAAGGTCCCTGGGGCTAGGCTAAACCCGGGGAGTGCCGGTACCCAAGTGCCCATCCCACACATCTAGGGGTACCCTACAGGCCCTGTTCCCTATGCCTGCTCAGGTCTGGAGTGAGCAACAGGTCACTGGGGTGCACAGTGAGAAGTGGAGCCTATCTGCTGCCATGGCTTTGTTCCCCACAGGGTGGAAAGAAAAGAGGAACAGAAACTGGATGTGGAAAGAAAACAGCAGGGATTAGTGAGGAGAGTAAAAAAAATAATTCCAACCCCACAACCAGATCCAGGGTCCATGAGTAATAAGAGACTACTGCGTAGCTTCACCTGCCACCCAGTGTTCTCAGATGGCCACCAGCATGAAGGGGGCCCAAAGCCTGAATCCCTGTGTCCCTGGCCCACTGACAAAGGGCAGGAGTCTCAGGAAAAGGGGCACTGGGTTGTGCTTTGGGCTTTTCTAAGCAAGTCCAAGATTTAACTCTCTTTCCACAAACAACAAACTGGGGCACAGAGACAGTTTAAACATCCACTGGTCGGCCTTGGAGAACCAAGCCAAGAAGGATTGCAGGGGAGCACGTGGAGCTAAGAAATAACAAGGGCCTCTTTTGAACCCCTGACTCTTGCTAATGGTGTCTGAAAAGCAGGGCTCCCTGCAACCTCACAGGCTGGAGAGAGAAGAAGAATGAAGCAGAGCCCAGGAGGAGAGGGCCCTGGCAAAGCTCTGGGCTACCCACTGTGACCCCATCTTAAGAACGGGGTGAGCCTGCAGCATACCACTTTGCCAGAGATAGAAATAGTCTCTACAATCCCAGGGCAGGTAGATCACCCCTCAGCAGGGAGTGCGATATAACTGGGCACCTCATCAGTCCCACAAGGGAGGATCAGGGAACCCCTAGGCGAGGTGTTGTTGGGAGGGGCAAGAAGCTCTCTATGGAGAAAAAAAAAAAAAAAACAATCCAGAATTTCAGATGGGCTCCAACATAAATAACATCCATGGGTCACTGAAATCCAAGGATGTACTGGAACGATCAGAAATGGACTTGAGACAGGAGAATTGCAAATTTGAGGGTAGCCTGAACCTCACAGTAAGACTGTCTCCCCAATACATAAAAGAATTAATTTTCCACTCTGTTTTCTATTTCTGCAGGGTTTGGTTGTTGTTGTCTGTCTGTCTCTGTCTCTGTCTTTGTCTCTGTCTCTGTTTGTATGTATGTATGTATGTCTACAGTGTGTGTGGGTGTGTGCACATGCACCACAGAGGTCAGAGGACAACTTGTAGGAGTGAGTCCTCTCCATCAACATGGGTACCAGGACTGAACTCAGGTTTATCTGTGGGGAACAGGATGAGACTTATACTAGAAGAAAAATAAATAGTATTTATTATCCATAGACTCAATGAAATTGTAATCAAAATGCGAGCTTGTTTCCCTGTCTTTAGTTGACATCAGCAAGCTGGTTGTTAGAGGGAGTGAGAGCAGAGGAGAGTCTGGAGACAGTCTCAAACTGTAGCTCAGGGGAGTCTCAAACTTGTAACAATTGTCCTGCCTCAGCCTTGCTAGTGCTGGGATGCCGGGTGAGCCACTACATCCAGCATGACTGTAAAGTTTATAAGGAAAGAAAGGATTAGAACAGCAGAAGTGATTCTGGAAAACCTCTTATGGACGATGGGATGGCCACCCTGGCCAGGCCATGAGACCAACTTGGCTGGGGAAGCAGGGGCAGGACCCTAGGGTGCTGGTCCCATGGCTCCTCAGCTGCATACCCTGGCCTTGCAATGTTTCTGGTTAGACAGCTCAATCTGTGAAATGTGGCCACTCGGCTTCCTCCCAGAACTATCTACTCTGTCAAGTGAACATGGCTCTGTCTGTGCTGGCTCCTGCTCCTCCCCCTCGTGGTCACATGTGCTCACCTCTATGCCATGCACCTACCTTGCTGTTTCCCCAGCTACTGTCCTAGCTGTAAAGTTAGCACAGTGTGTTCTCTAAGAACAAGTTAGGTAGGTTCAAGCTCTGCCTGTCTGTAACCATCTCAGGAGGGACCATCTTCGTGCTGCTCAGAGCCCAGCTGCACTGGGCAATATCCTAAGTTTCCCATCAGGGGAAGCAGAGGTTCTTTCATTTCTGATTGCTTAGTTCAAGCTCAAAAAGGCAACATAACTTACCCTAGGGACAAACAGCTAATAATTTCTCGGCTCTGACCTGTAATCTGGATATGACTTTCAGACGTCAAGCCTCATTCTATCTGCTTGGCTCCTATGCTTTCAGGGCTGATTGCTGATAGTTTTTTAAGTGCATGATGATGTAAGTATACTAATCAATTGAAATGGCCATTAGCCAAGTGTCTGTGTACTGTCAAGGTGGTGCCAAGTGACCTGCAGGGGCACTGGGGCAGGTGGATCATACTCTGTGCCAGCACACAGGTGCACACTGACAGTAAGTAGGTCCCTGGAGTCCTCTGGTGGAGAGAGTTCAGCCCCCTGCTGGTGGCAGTGTGTGAGGCAATGGCTAGGGAGGAATCTCCAGGTCAGGGCAAAAAAGAAGTGGGGAAGGAAGGAAGGAGAGAAAGAGGGCCCCTTTTCCTCCCTGTCAGAGTCTGGGTCAGGAGGCGTCAGAAACCAGGTTAGTCTTGTCCCATCCAGTCCGAAACTCAGACATCAATTCTCTAAGTCCCTCAGTATCATTCCCAGGATGGACCCCTACTGACACTGTGTAAACCTGGTATTGGGGGCTCATGAGTAAGAGATCCTAGGAGTTGAGGTGCTATCCATCTTCACAGCCCACCCACCCTTTCCCACTACAGGTTCAGGCCTCTGGCTCCACTACCCACATCCTGCCCTCTGAATTCCATGCCTAACTCAAGGCACTCCATTCTCCATGAGGCCTTGTCCTGTTGCCCTTGGCTGAAAACAGCCTAAGCAAGTGCTGGTCTCTACAGGACACTCAAGGGATGCTGTCTCCCAAGTTTCCCTTCTGCTTCATTAAACTGAAGACAACTGTTTCCACCTCGAAGAAGCCAAAGAAACCAATATGCTCACTACTGTCTAGACTCAGCGACCAGCCCTGCAGTGGAGCTGTGGGTCACCCTTTCTCCCCAAGGGGACCTGGCCTCAGGGTCTGTGTGGATCTGATAGAATGCTCAGGTGATCCTGCTGGAGCCCTTTCTGCATGGAGTACCTGCCCTCGGCTTCATTTGTCCTGCTTTTCCTAGAGAGCTCAGTCCCTGAACGCCACTGTGTAGGGTCCAGCCCAAAGGTCTGGCTTCATGTTAACTGTTGCCAAGACTCAGCCTGGCCTTCCTGGCTCTGTGCTCTGAAGGCATTCACATTAGAAGAGCCTGCTTTTCTCAGGGAGCTGTGAAGGCAGGTACATTTCCTTGCTAGCTGGGCCCCCTTCCCAAGCCAGACAAGTTGCATGATCGACCCTCACTGCTCAAGAGGAGAGATGAGACAAGAACAGATCGCAGTGAGCAAGTGAATCAGACCTAACCCAGTGTCTACCACACTTGGTCATCAGCTGCTCTTACAAGAGAACACAGGGCCAGTGCCCTATTACATGTGACCTTTTTAAACCAAGCAAGTGAGCAGAGCCTTGACATGCCTCACAGGGTGGACCTTTTACTGACAGCAGCCTGGAACTAAGTACTCCTTCTTCTTTCTCAGTTAGGATAGGAAAAGGGTCATAACTTATGTCCTCACCCAACTTGAGTCAAGAAAAAGCCACATTTTACTGTACAGTGAGATGTGTTTGCCACTTTCCTTTGGTCTTTTGTTTAAAAATAAAGCACATATTACAGACCTCAAAAGCCACTGTGGGCCCAGTCTCTTTACCTCTTCACCAGTGTTAACTGCAGCCACCTCTCTCTATGCATTCACACTGTTTATAGCCAGCAGCTTATCACCACTCCTCTTGTAAACAGCCTGTGTCCCTTTAGGGAATGCCACCACCCACAGACTGCTGTCTCCCAGGTGTTTGCAGCAATGTCCTGCAGAACACACAGCAGATATTCGGTGAAGCTGGTAAGGACTGGTAAACACACATGTACTATTTCCAAAATTGAGTCTTCATCCTAAACTTTCTCTTTGCTACAGCACCACCTCAGAGATTCAGCCACATGGCGGCCCAACAGCTGAGTCTCTTACTGACCCACCTATTGCTAACCAGTGACCCTTCTTTCTCAGCAAGGAAGAAGATGAGAAGAGACCATCTAGTGTATCAGAGATAGCCCAGAAATGAGACTCAAGGCTCCAGCTAGAACCTATGAACTGAGAACCCATGAACAAGCCAGAAGGAAACGCTCCACCTTCTAAGTAATGACTAAGAATGAGGAGACTGGGGCTGGAGAGATGGCTCAGTGGTTAAGAGCACTGACTGCTCTTTCAGAGGTCCTGAGTTCAAGTGCCAGCAACCACATGATGGCTTACCATCAACTGTAATGGGATCTGATGCCCTCTGGTGTCTCTGAAGATAGCTACGGTGTACTCATATATATTTAAAAAAAAAAAAAAAAAAAACAATAAGGGAGAGCATGTAGGGCAAATACACCCAAATCTGGTGGTCTGCTGGCACATGGCAAGAAACCCCAAGGTGCTAGGAGCTCCACAAACCACAGAGCCCAGTGCAGAGCTTCTCGGGATAGAGAGCAGTTGACATACTCTGTACACAACAGATATGGCAAGGACCTTGAAGGAATGCCTACAGGATGATGTGAAAGCATCCTAACTGATGTTGGACATGAAAAAGATCAGGGCCTGCTCTTTGAGCTATGAAGCTGATTGAGGAGTATGGAAACAGGAAGAAATGCTTTGGCATCACAGCCCAGTTCCTCTGGGGAACTGTGCCTGCCCATAGGGCCATCCTACCTTCTATACAAAGTATAGACTCCAAGCAGCAATGCCTATGCATGAAGGAAGATGTTCAATAGTTAAAGAATGAATGAATGAGTGAATGAATGAATGAATGAGTGTGGGCTGAGAAGGCAGGTGAGAGCAGATGATCAGAGCTTTGCCCACAGTGGGACCTGCATTTGCAGGGATGTGGAACACACAAAAGTGCATGGCACACTGAAAATGTAATACAAGGTTAGAATGTGACCCAAGCTAACAGCTGGACCAGTGGATTGCGACCTGGGGTGGTAACAGGGGTCACCTAAGACCATGGGAAAATACAGATGTTTACACTATGATTTGCAACAACAGCAAAATTACATTTATGAAGTAGCAATGAAAATAATTTTATGGTTAGGGGTCACCACAATGTGAGGAACTGTAGGGTTGCAGCAGTGGGAATGTTGAGAACCCCTGAGCTACACAGTAAGCAAGGAAGGGACAGTCCTAACGAGTGATAGGGTTGATCTTTTCAGGTCTGAATGTGGCAACAGCATGAGCAAAGTCCAGCCCTGAGGAGCACTGGGAGGGTGTCAGTGGGAAGAGCAGGGCAGTGTGTCACAGCAAGAACGCCCCACCCCAGGCTCTACCTGTGCTCCTCTTCCTCTTCTCTGAGCTGCTTGGGCTGTGGCTCCCCATCTTCCCTGTCCTGTAAAGAAAGAAAGAAAACTTCTGCTCAGATAAACTTCTCCTGTAGTCCAGGTCACCTGAGAAGCCAACAAAGACAGGACAATCAGGACCAGGTCTGATGGCTACCATGCAGGCTCTTCCCTGTTCTCTTCCTTCAAACTCTACAACTCTCCCAGCACTCGGGAGGCAGAGGCAGGCACATCGCTGTGAGTTCTAGGCCATTTGGGTCTACACAGTGAGACCTTGTCTCAAAATTAAACTGAACAACAGCAACAATAACAACAAACCCCTCCATGATCCTAGCCCAGTCACAGCTACAAGGCAAGCAGGAAAAGCTAGAGGATCATAGAGAGCAAGAATGAGCTGGTCGGGGCTGGATGGCCACCAGCCACCTTCATGGAACTGGGTGGGACCATGTGTTGGGCTCTAGGGAAAGGGGGAAAGGTGGTCACCAATAACTTGGCCTCTTGGCATTCTTTCCAGCCTAGAGACTCATCCAGAAAAACCCATTTGGATCTCTTCAGAAGTAACATAATTCAGGACCAGGCTTGGAACTCACTCACTGCCCAGGTCTGTGGCAGTACTAAGGGAGACAGAGGCAAAAGAAGCCATGGAGCAGTCTATAGGAATATTTCTTCTAAGTATGGTAGTGGAAATTTTTCTTAAACGTGTGTGTGTGCTTGTGTGTGCCTCTATGTGTGATTGTGTGTGCCTGTGTGTGTGTGTGTGTGTGTGTGTGTGTGAGTGTGTGTGTGAGTGTGTATGAACACATGTACAAGGATGCCACAGTGCACATGGAGGTCAGATGACAACTTCCAGGAGTTTGAATAGGTTAGCACAAATTTCAGGAGCTATTCCTCTACCATGTGGAATCCAGGGACTGAACTCAGGTCTACAGGCATGGTGACAGAATGAGGTACACATCCCACAATCCCCCCCCCACATACACACACACTGAGGTGGGGCCTCATTGTGTAGCCCAGGCAGTCTTTGAACTCCTTCCTCAGACTCTCAAGTGCTGGCATAACAAGGCCAAACATGCCTGGCAATCTACTAGAATTTTTCACTTTTATAATTTTTCCCACCCTCTTTTCAAGACAGGTTTTCTTTATGTAGCCCTGGCTGCCCTTGGAATTAGCTCTGTAGTCCCAGCTGGCCTTGAAATCATGGAGATCTGTTTGCCTCTGCCTTCTGAGTGCTGCAATTAAAGGTGTGATACACTGCCTGGTTTATGTTTGTGATTCTTGTCAGAAGTTATACTGGCATGGCACAGTTTGTTTTTCTCCTTCCTTATTAGGGAGTTAAGTCCCCAAAGACCCCAGATTGAGATGTCCTACCTTTGTTAGCTTTCTCAACAGCAGTCTAGTTCCAGAGCCAGGGCAGCAGGGGTTCCCAGTCACCAGGAGTCTGACTCCATGCCAGAGATCAGCCTGCTGCTGCCACTGAGAACCCAGATAGCATGGAATCTTGTCATTCCAAGCTGCACTGCTGAGAGCTCTATACTGATCTCTGTCTTTTGAGGGAATTAGAGCCCCAGCCTGTGTGACTACTCAGTGCCTTGCAGTATTGTGTGGGCATCTTATTGAGAATCTATTGATATATAAATCTGACTGATGAATTATATGCTTCAAGAGCTTTGATTTACCAGATTAAGAGGATTTGTTACCACCAGCCATAGGGATGGATGGCATAGAAAGAACTAGCGGCTCTGAGGTAAGAGAACCACAGCTGGGAAGACCACTGTATTGGGGCTTGCCTTGGAGGTGGTGAGCCTGGGACTGCTGGGGATAGAGTAGCTGGACAGAGCATGGGGTGATGCCAACTTTAATATTTCCTGCAACAATACCATAAGCTCAATTAAACCTTGATTTTCCATCTTCAGGTTTTTCAAGACAGGGTTTCTCTGTGTACACATACATACATAGCCCTGACTGTCATGGAACTCATATTGTAAACCAGGCTGGCTTTCAACTCAGTTCTGGTCGACTCTGTCTCCCAAGTGCTGGGATTAAAGGGGTGCTCTGACACCACTGAGCTTTTAATAATTATTTTTTTTTAAAGATTTTTATGTGTGTTGCTGTTTTGCCTTTAAGGACAGTTGTTAGCTGCTGTATGTGTGCTAGCAATTGAACTCAGGTCCTCTGGAAGAGCAGCCAGTGGTCTTCACTGCTGAGCCATCTCTCCAGCCCATATGCCCTTGATTTTAAAAAAATGGTTTGAGAAATAAAAAAAAGGAGGTCAAGAATTCAAAAGAGATTAGTGAGGAGAGTTCTATGGAAAAGTTTAAAGGAGGAAGGGGGAAAGGGTAATTATAGTCTCAAAAAAAATCTTTTTTGAAAATTTGCCACATGGCTTCTGCAGTGAGAAGCTGCCCACATGCCCTGGTCATCTGAGTCAAACCTATAGCAGTGAAGTGACAAATGTCACAGACAAATTGCTCTTACAACTAGCCACGGGTTTTGTTTCAGAGATGGGTTCTCATAATGTAGCCCTGGTTGGCCTGGAACTAGCTCTGTAGACCAGGCTGGCCTCAGAACTCAGATCTCCCACCTGCCTCTGCCTCCCCAGTATTTGGATTAAAGGTGTGCACCACCACATTTGGGCTCTTCACTTCTTAGCAACACTGAAATCACCAGCCTGGGCTTGCAAATAGACTTTTATTATCATTGAGGAAGAGGACACATAACCTACTCAGTTTTCAAGAACATATGTTCAAGGTATATGCCATCAGATAGTTGTGGGTGGGACCATTTGTCATCATTTGAATTATGCTCACATTGTCATATAATGTTTTGTTATAAGAGCTGTCAAAGGAAAAACAAGATGTCAGTACTCAAATGGGAGTGAAGCTTATCAACTGATAATTAGACTATCATGACATTACAGTCCTGAATTTGTTTTAAAACTTTTTAATACTTACTTGTCATGTGTGTATGTATATGTATGCACTCCTGTGTGTGTACCTGAGTATGTATGTGCCTATGCATGCATGCCTGTGTGTACGAGTAACTGTATACATGTGTGTGTGTACCTATGTGTGTGTGTCTGAGTGTGTGTGTGTGTGTGTGTGTGTGAGTGCATGCCTATGCTCATATACATGGAGTGGATAGATAATAACCTGTGGGAATCAGTTCTCTCCTTTCACCAAGCAGCTTCCAGAGACTGAACATTCTATTCTTACACTTTTCCAAGGTCCTTACTTCCTTGACATCCCCCTCATAAATAACAGTAACCTGCCATTTCACCTTTTGCTTCAGACCCTGACCTATGCCTACCAAGTCCTTAATGTCATGCAACCTGGGCACTTTAAAGATTGCTGGCTATATGTACACGGTGAACTAACTCACAATTGCCACTTACAGCATCTGCAGTGACCCTGTCAAGTCATCTTCAGCTGTCATCAGCTGCCCTGACTCTGCTGTTGCCAAGGCCCCGTACCTTTTCTCTATCACTCTTAACTATAGACTTAAGGTGTTTCTCATACTAATCTATATAATCAACTATCATATTCACAAGGTCAAAATTTCAAGTTAATTTAATTGTCTTTTAAATGTAACCTTAAAAAGTTTATCATCATGCTAAATTTAAATAGAATCAATCTCCCAGATAGAAGGAAAAAGCCCTTCTTGCTCCTTCTGCTCCACAAAAGGTTTTTGTCTTCCCTAAATGCATCTCAAATAGTGTTCATGCTGTTAACAGATTTATCTCTTTTGTAAACTTATAAGCTCCAAGAAACCCACTCAGATCCATGTATCATAGACCAAACAGACTCCATCTAGATAAGTACACTTGCCAATCAATAGCCTAAGTTTCTACCTGTTACCTATTCCAGAGGATGGGGTTCCCCTCTTGTTCCCTGGGATTGGGACTTCTCGCACTCCAACCACCAAGACCTAAGGGTTTCAAATGTACACCTAAGAAGATTATTCTCCCCAAAGTACTAAACTGTATTCTCTAACTCTAATATATATACATATTTCAGCATCTTGCTCTATCCAGGCATCTACTCAAAATTTGCATCCAGGACAGCTCCAGAGAAACAACAGATGTGCCAGCACCTGCTCTCACAGACACAGATGCTTCTACTACACCTGCTTCTTCCTATCCACAGATGGTCCCACAGATCCTGGATAGCAAAGAAACAGCCAATTCTCCTAAGACTGGACCAACATCCCCATCTTCGTTTTCTTAGGTTTCACAGGGACACAACACCTCAAAGTCAGGAGGAAACAGCTAAAGATCAAGATGGTCCTATCCCTGGTTCACCACCACCTCTTTCTAGTTTCTCCTTTTAAAAATTAAAGCAAAATGGAGGAATGTCAGCATGCCTTCTAGGCTCCAGCCTAGGCAACAGCCAGGTAGGCCTGGCTTTCCATAAAAGGGGCTGTTTGTCCCCTCCTTGCTCTCTCTGCCCCTTCAGTCTGACTCTTTTCTCTCCTTAACCCCCTTTTCCCTTTTCACTCTCCCCCTCCCCTCCTCTCTTTCTCTCCTCCCTTATCATTGCCTTAAATAACCTCTATTCTATACTATACCCATCATATGTTTGCTACCTCAGGGGGAAGGGATGCCTCAAGGTCGGCCCACCAATCACCCTCCCACCTCACCAGACTTTGCTCGCAAAACATATCCTGGTTTTTTAAAAACACAACATAATCTACTTCTTTCTCTGTCTGCTCTGAACTCTTCTAGATGCCTCTGGCTGCTCTCTCATATCTACAGTAAACAACCTTAATCATTATTATGGAGAGTCATGTCAGCAGTTTCTTTACTGAATCCCCTCAAATAGCAAAAAAACAAAAACAAACAAACAAACAAACAAAAAACCTCAAAGCATTTCCAGCAAAATCAGGAACAAGACAAGTATATCCACACTCTCTACTCTCCCTCAAAATGGTATTGTTTTAGCTAGAATAATCAAACAAGAGAAGCAAACAAAAGGGATGCCAATAGGAAAGAGAAGCCAGAGTTTCCTCATTGGCAGACACTATGAGCCTGTACTTAGAGACCCCGAGACTCCACCGGAACACTCTTAGAACTGATAAACTTCCAGCAGATTGATAGGCTATGAAGTTAACATGGGAAAGAACATTAGTGCCCTTCCTATACAGCAATAGACACAGTGAGAGAGGATCAGGGAAGCCATCCCATCCACAGCAGCCTTGAAACACCACCCTAAAAGGGCCTGGTGGATGTGGTACACACTTTAGATCCCAGCAGGCAGAGATTGGTAGATCTCAGAGTTTGAGGCCAGCCCAGTCTACAGAGCAGCATCCCCCAAGGTTCTTACACAGTGAAACCCTGTTCCAAACCAAAAATACAACAACAAACAAACCCTAAAGCAAGAGGCCAGAGTGATGGGTCAGCAGCTCAGAGCAAGTAATGCTCTTGCAGAAGACCCTAGGTGGGTTCCCAAAGCCTACACAACATCTCAGTCTCTGGCCTTGGCCAGCAGGCACCAACCACAAACTAACACAGGCACATACACATATAAAATAAAAAATATATCTGGCACCAATCATAAACTAACAAGGCACATACATATATAAAATAAAAAACATGTCTTAAAAAAAAAAAAAAAAGGAATACCTGGAGAAACCCGACCTAGTATGTGAACAATCTCTATGATAAAAACTTTGAAACACTGACAGGCACTGCAGAGATGGCCTAGCCGAGGACCCGAGTCCAGCCCACAGCTCCAGTGCCCACAGCTTACAGCCATCTACAACTACAGTTTTAAGGGACTTGACAACCTCTTGTGACCTCCACAGGCAGCAGACACACTTGCATCACACATACATATATACACAAAAAACACTCATAAATCTAAAAAAGGCGGGAAATCAGGTGTGTGGTGTAAACCTTTTGACACGTGGGGAGCCAAGGTAGGTGGATCTACATGGGGACTTCTAGGACAGTCAGGTCTATACATGGAGATCCTGTCTCATCATCACCAACAACAAAAAGATGAAATCACAATTCACATCCAGGTAACTTTTGCTATTCATTGGCCAGACTCACCTAATGAATATCCTGGGCAGAAATCTGGGCCTTGGGATTTGCAATACAGACAACTGATCTGTCTTGTTGGTTTCTTGTTAAGCCACACCCGGAGAGATAACATGCATGTTCCTGAAATCCTGCAAGGAAACCCCAACAATATTTGGACACCAGACAGTTGAGGGGCAACTCAAACCAAAGAAGGAATGTTTCAGTTTCCTCTACCTTGTTGAAGGCTTGTATAAAAGTTGTGGGAAGGATGAAACAGACACAGTCAAGCACACTGGAGGTTGGCCATTGGTTCAGATACAGTTACTCTTTAATGTGCTTCTATACATACAAAATGAGTATTGGGGGATGGGTCTGGAACTCAGTGGGCAGAGTGCTTGGTTCTGTTCCTAGAGGCCTACAAACCGTAACCCAGTTCTCATTTGGAGGCAGAATAATCAAGGTCATTGGTGTTTTCTACATGAAGAATTTGAGGTCAGCCTGTAGTACATGAGATCCTGTCAAGGAAGGAAGGAAGGAAGGAAGGAAGGAAGGAAGGAAGGAAGGAAGGAAGGAAGGAAGGAAGGAAGGAAAAAGAAGCAAAGAAAGAAACAAAGAGAAAAAGAAACAAAACAAATAAAACAGCCAGATATAAAGATGTCCCAGTCCCAGTGAAGGCAAGCTGCAGATCTTGAGTTTGAGGCTAGTGTAGTCTACATATCAAGTTCCAGGCTAGCCACAGCGATATAGTTTCAAAGCAAACAGAAAAGGTAAGATTTTTCCCATCAGGAGAACCAATTCCACAAAGTTGTCTACACACACACACACACACACACACAGTGCCATGGACACACATCACATACACACGCTAAAAATAAGTGAAAGAAATTTAAAAGTATCTCTCTATCAGAAAGCTGTTCTGAGGAAGTTTTTAGAAAAAAAAGATAACTAAAGCCTATCTAGTAATTTCCCCATTAAATTCTCTCTTTACTCTAGGGACAGTATGAAGCCTTCAGGGCAAGGGAGCGATATATAGAGCTGGTTTTAAGATTTTGAGCAACCGCTCAGCAGATCACAGAGTGGTTCTATGGCTAGCCTAGCAAGGCAGCTCCATCCCATTAAACCACTAGTCCCTTCCTTTTTTTTTTTTGTTTTTGAGACAGGGTTTCTCTGTTTAGTCCTGGCTGTCCTGGAACTCACTCTGTAGACCAGGCTGGCCTGGAACTCAGAAATCCGCCTGTCTCTGCCTCCCAAGTGCTGGGATTAAAGGCGTGTGCCACCACCGCATGGCAAGTCCCTTCCTCTTAATGAGTGAGAATGTAGGACTGCAGAGAATGGGAAAAACCAAGTGGGTGTCTCTTCTAGCTAACCTGTTGTCTTCATGTGAATTTCTTTGTAAGTGAAATCTTCTGGCTTTGCCCGGGACTTGGTGTGTTCTTGCCATATTTTATAATGAAAGAACTGCTTCGGCTTCTCCCCCGAGTTTCCACATCGGAGATGGGTTTCTACGCCCCTCGAAGGTGGCACTGCCTACAGCTGCGTGCATCACTGAGCTAGACCTGGGTGAGCCCTAGCCATCCGAGGCCCAAGTCCCTGCAGTGCAGCCCACGCTATCCACCCCACTCTCACCTCCTGCAAGCTGCACAGCTCCACAGAGGAGGCCTGCGCGGTTGCTATGGAAACGAGGAAACAGCATTTCCCCTGATTTGTGCAGCGGTCAAAGGTCGTCCTTTCAAGTTCTGTTTCCTGTTCCGGTTCCGGAATCTAGTTTGTTGTGGGCTGGCTCTGCAGCGCGGGCTGTTTCTTGAAGTCGGTTTCTGAAGTCCAGGTGTGGGCCAGGGTCTCTGGTTTTCCGCCGCTGCAATCATGGCAGCCTCCATAGCAGCCGGGAAACAGCAGATTCCTAAAGTGGCCAAGGTGAAAAACAAAGCGCCTGCAGAGGTACAGATAACTGCTGAGCAGCTTCTAAGAGAAGCTAAAGAAAGAGAACTCGAGCTCCTCCCGCCTCCACCTCAGCAGAAGATCACAGACAAAGAAGAATTAGAGGATTACAAACTACGGAAAAGGAAGACTTTTGAAGATAACATAAGAAAAAATGGAACTGCGATTAGCAACTGGATAAAATATGCACAATGGGAGGAAAGTCTAAAGGAGATTCAAAGTGCTCGATCCATATACGAGCGTGCTTTAGGTGTCAACAACCGGACTATTCCACTCTGGCTGAAATATGCAGAAATGGAAATGAAGAACCGCCAGGTCAACCATGCCCGAAATATCTGGGACCGTGCCGTAACAACTCTGCCACGAGTCGACCAGTTCTGGTACAAGTACACACACATGGAGGAGATGTTGAACAATCCTCCTGGTGCTCGGCAGGTGTTTGAACGCTGGATGGAATGGCAGCCTGAGGAGCAGGCCTGGCACTCCTATATCAACTTCGAGCTGAGATACAAAGAGGTGGAGAAGGCCCGCACCATTTATGAACGCTTTGTGCTCGTGCACCCTGCTGTGAAGAACTGGGTCCAGTATGCTCGGTTTGAAGAGAAGCATGCTTATTTTGCTCAAGCTCGGAGAGTCTACGAGAGAGCGGTTGAGTTTTTTGGGGATGAGCATATGGATGAACACCTGTATGTGGCCTTTGCTAAATTTGAGGAAAACCAGAAAGAATTTGAAAGGGTACGAGTTATCTACAGATATGCCCTGGATAGGATTCCAAAACAAGAAGCCCAAGAACTCTTTAAAAACTATACCCTCTTTGAGAAGAAGTTTGGTGACCGGAGGGGTATAGAAGATATCCTCGTGAGCAAGCGGAGATTCCAGTATGAAGAAGAAGTGAAGGCTGATCCACACAATTATGATGCATGGTTTGATTATTTACGCTTGGTGGAAAGTGATGCAGAAGCTGACACTGTGCGGGAAGTCTATGAGAGAGCCATTGCCAATGTGCCACCCATCCAGGAGAAGAGGCACTGGAAGCGCTACATCTACCTCTGGATTAACTATGCACTCTATGAAGAGCTGGAGGCCAAGGATCCTGAGAGGACAAGACAGGTATATCAAGCGTCTTTGGAACTAATTCCTCACAAAAAGTTCACGTTTGCCAAAATGTGGTTATATTACGCACAGTTTGAAATAAGACAGAAAAATCTGCCATTTGCCAGAAGAGCTCTGGGAACTTCCATAGGCAAATGTCCAAAGAACAAGTTATTCAAAGGTTACATAGAACTGGAACTACAGCTTCGAGAATTTGACAGATGCAGAAAGCTTTATGAAAAGTTTTTGGAATTTGGACCTGAAAATTGTACGTCATGGATTAAGTTTGCAGAATTAGAGACAATCCTTGGTGATATTGAGAGAGCTCGGGCAATATATGAATTAGCCATCAGCCAGCCACGCTTGGATATGCCAGAGGTACTTTGGAAATCATATATTGATTTTGAGATTGAGCAGGAAGAAACTGAGAAAACAAGAAACCTTTACCGACAGTTGCTTCAGCGAACACAGCACGTCAAGGTATGGATTAGTTTTGCTCAGTTTGAGTTATCTTCTGGGAAAGAAGAAGGAAGTGTGGCTAAATGCAGACAGATTTATGAAGAAGCTAACAAGACCATGAGAAACTGTGAGGAAAAAGAAAAGAGGCTTATGTTGCTGGAATCCTGGCGAAAGTTTGAAGATAAATTTGGAACAGCATCAGACAAGGAGAGGGTAGACAAACTCATGCCAGAAAAGGTCAAGAAGAGAAGAAGGGTCCAGGCCGACGATGGGTCTGATGCCGGATGGGTAGAAGTCTATGACTACATCTTTCCAGAGGATGCTGCCAACCAGCCTAACCTCAAGCTTCTGGCGATGGCCAAGCTTTGGAAGAAACAGCAACAGGAAAGAGAAGCTGCGGAACAGTGTACCTTCCCCCCAACCATGAGCAAGCCTGAAGAGACCTTGGTTACCACAACAAGGTCAAGTGACGGGATCTAGGTGGAGTTACCCACCTTGGCTGCCCTGAACACAGAAGCAGAACTGCCCCTGGGCTTGCCTTGAGACATCTCTGACCGTGACATGGAACGACTATGGATTATCCCACCCATCTGGAACCAGGAGGGGTTGTGGGTTGGGTCTTCCCCTTTAAATTGAGAGCTGCACATTAAAGCTTTGGGTCTTGATCAGAGAACTTTGTCTTGGCCTCATCTTTTCTCGCCCTCCAGCCCCTTTCATTCCCAGCCCCCCTTTCAGGTGAACCCAGTTGACTTGTGGCCACGGGTGGCTACAGAGTGGCTCGCACAACATGGGACTTGAAAAAGGGGGACCGAGCTGAGGAAAGCTGTCTTAGGTGGAGCTCCACGGAAAACAGGACTAAGAAGGTATCCCACACACTTAGGAAGTAGCAAACAGTATTGAAGCTATCGCTAGTTAAATTTTGAAGGCCGTGTTTGCAGGAAGTATGTTTTGGGGGATAAGGTCTAGGTCAGCTAGGTGTTGACCCGACGCCTATTCTGCCTAGTGGGTGACAGGAAATTATGGGCCAGGAGAATTCTAAAAGGGCATTTGCCTGCAGCCTTTGAGAGCTGCTTCAGATGGGAGGAGCTGGGTTGTCAGATAGTGTGTTGGAAGATTTTTTGGCAGAGGTAGATTCATGCTGCCCATGGTTCCCTCGAGAAGGAAAGTTGAACAAAAAGACCTGGGAGACAATCGGAGAGGTTTTGAAAACCACCAGGGCAGATTATAACACCCTCTGCCTTTGGAAACTGGTAAAAGACGCAATTGATAATAAAACAGATAAAGAGACCTCGAAGGCTTTAGCTATTGCCCAGGCGCAGCTTGAAGAGTTCCAAGAACACCCATCAGAAAGCCCTTGTACCAAAAGGGCCATTCTCAACTCTAAATCAGGGAAATGTAGACCTAGTACACTTTCTCCAGCTCAGATAAAAGAATTCGGAAACTCTGGTAATAAATCAGAGCAAGAGAAAGGAGCTGATTTGAAAATAGGGGGTTCCAAATGCCACGAGGAATGGCCCCCTCCCTATGCACCTTCTGCTCCACCTACGGTCCTTGATGCAGCAGAAGCTGCCCAGATGGACATGAAGGCATATAAATTAGAGATGGAAATTAAGCTGCAGAGATTGACTAACGAGCTACAGGAGTTAAAGTGTCAGTCAGGTGCAAAAAGGAGCGATGATTCTGGGATATGTCAATCGCCATTAGAAAGAGCTGTGAGTCAGGCCCGCAGGGATGGGCAGGATACATCTGACGTGTTAGAGTTTCCTGTAGTGGAAGTAGTTGATCAACAGAACCAAAGAACTAGATAGACAATATCAGGCATTAGAGTTTAAAGTGATAAAAGAGTTGAAAACTTCGGTTTCTCAATATGGGCCTACGGCGCCCTTCACACAAGCTTTATTGGATACTGTGGTAGAATCAAATTTAACACCCCAAGATTGGAAAACTTTGTGTAAGGCTACTTTGTCAGGAGGAGATTACTTGCTTTGGAGCTCAGAATGGCGTGAGGTTAGTAAGAAAACTGCCGCGAAGAATGCTCAGGCGGGTAATCCTAGCTGGGACCTGAACATGCTTTTAGGAGAAGGTCAATATGAAGGGAATGCTAATCAGGTCGAGCTGCCTGCAGGTGTGTACGCACAGATTGCAATGGCTGCTCGCCGTGCTTGGAATCAGTTACCCACTAAAGGGGATGTTAATGGGAGTTTATCCAGTATCAAGCAGGGTCCTGATGAATTATTCCAGGACTTCGTGGACAGGCTGCAAAAGACAGCTGGTAGAATTTTTGGAGATCCTCAGTCAGGAATTCCTTTTGTTACACAGCTGGCTTATGAGAACGCTAATGCAGCTTGCCGCGCGCCTATCAGGCCTTACAAAGCAAAGACAGATTTACATGGATACATTGGTCTTTGTGCTGAAATTGGGCCCTCTTACAATCAGGGTCTGGCCATGGCTGCTGCTTTTCAGGGGACCACTATACATGCAATACTTGCACAGAACTGTAAAGATAGAAGATGTTATAAATGTGGAGATACAGGTCATTTTAAAAATGACTGTCCCAGGAGAAAGGGCGTGGACCATCAACCAGGTCGCATGTCAGGAATTTGTCCTCGGTGCAAGAAGGGTCGTCATTGGGCTAACAAATGTAATGCTAAAACAGATAATCAGGGCCATCCCTTGTCGGGAAATGAGTGGTGGGGCCAGCCCTAGGCCCCCAGGAATCCACAGCCAACAGCTTATGGGGCCATGAAGCTGTTGCCAAGTCAGGGAAATCTATTTCAGAACTTATTAGAGCAACCCCAGGAAGTGCAGGATTAGACCTTAGTTCCACTACCCATGCCGCACTGACACCAGAAATGGGAGTTCAGACGTTGCCTACAGGAGTTTTTGGGCCCTTGCCTCCAGGGACTTGGGGGTTACTTTTAGGCCGAAGCAGTAGTATTGTAAAAGGATTGCAAATTTATCCAGGTGTTATAGATAGTGATTATGAGGGAGAGATTAAGATCATGGCTGCTTCCCCCCAGGGCGTGATAACTGTGCCTACTGATAAGAGAGTTGCTCAACTTGTTTTGGTTCCTCTGCATCTACTCCCTTCCAAGTTTGTTAAGAATTAGAGAGGACAGGATTGCTTTGGTTCTTCTGATGTGTATTGGGTTCAATCTATTACTAATGAGAGACCTACTCTTAAGTTAACAATTGAGGGAAAGAGTTTTGAGGGTCTCATGGATACAGGAGCTGACATCACGATGGTGAGAGGACAGGACTGGCCTTCAGCTTGGCCTTTGTCTGATACGCTCACGCACCTTCAGGGAATTGGCTATGCTAACAATCCGAAACGGAGTTCTAAACTCCTAACTTGGAGAGATGAAGAGGGCAATTCAGGACAAATTCAACCCTATGTGATGCCGAATTTGCCTGTCACCCTCTGGGGAAGAGATCTTTTGTCACAGATGGGTCTTATGATGTGCAGCCCTAATGAAATAGTGACTAAACAAATACTAAGACAAGGATTTTTGCCTGGCCAAGGACTAGGAAGAGAAGGGCAAGGTATTAAAACTTTTAAAGCGCCCGAGCCTCATACTAACTCTAGAGGCTTAGGGTATTTTCCATAATGGCCACTGTCTTGCCTGCATCCCATGCAGATAAAATTCAATGGCTTAATAACGTCCCAGTGTGGGTTGATCAGTGGTCATTGTCTAAAGAAAAAGTAGAAGCTGCTTCATTGCTTGTGCAGGAGCAATTAGAGGCAGGGCATATAGTAGAATCTCAGTCACCTTGGAACACTCCAATATTTGTTATCAAGAAAAAATCTGGGAAATGGCAATTGTTGCAAGATCTAAGAAAGGCTAATGAAATCATGGTACCTATGGGAGCTCTACAATCTGGGCTGCCATCTCCAGTGGCCATTCCCAAAGGGTTTCATAAAATAATAGTAGATTTGAAAGATTGTTTTTTCACTATTCCCTTGCATCCTCGGGGTTGCAAGAGATTTGCTTTCAGTGTTCCTTCTGTTAATTTCACGGAGCCGATGAAAAGGTATCAATGGGTAGTTCTTCCTCAGGGCATGGCTAATAGCCCTACATTATGTCAAAAATTTGTGGCACAAGCCATTGAGCCTGTAAGACGGCAATGGCCAATGATGTACATCAGCCATTACACAGATGACATTCTTTTAGGTGGGAAAGATCCCCAGGAGTTGCTTCTATGCTATAGAGATTTACAGCAAGCATTAGCTGATAAAGGATTACAAATAGCTCCTGAAAAGGTACAAACTCAGGAGCCTTATGATTATTTAGGCTTTAGGCTTACAAATCAAGCCATTTGTCCCCAGAAGATAATCATCCGCAGGGACTGTCTAAAAACTCTAAATGATTTTCAAAAGCTGTTAGGTGATATCAATTGGCTTCGTCCCTACTTAAAGCTTACAACAGGCGAATTGAAACCTTTATTTGATATTCTCAAGGGGAGTGCTGATCCTACCTCCCCTCGATCCTTAAACCCAGAAGGATTGTTGGCCTTACAACAAGTAGAAAGAGCCATTGAGGAACAATTTGTTACTTACATAGATTATTCCTCACCTTTACATTTGTTAATTTTTAATACAACTTACACACCTACAGGATTGTTGTGGCAAAAGGCTCCCCTCATGTGGATACATTCAAAGATATCCCCTAAACGTAACATCCTACCGTATTATGAGGCAGTAGCCCATATGATTGTACTTGGAAGGAAACAGGCAGTGACTTATTTTGGCAAAGAGCCAGACACCATTATTCAGCCTTTTAGTGCAGATCAAAATATTTGGTTAAAGCAACATAGTACAGATTGGTTGCTTGCTCAAATAGGATTTAATGGCATTATAGACAATCATTATCCTCCAGATAAATTGATACAGTTTTTAAATGTACATGAGGTTATATTTCCTAACATGACTTCTTTACAGCCTTTACATAATGCTCTTTTAATATTTACTGATGGATCCTCTAAAGGACGAGCAGGGTATCTTTTAAATAATCAACAGGTAGTCATAGAGACACCTGGACTCTCTGCTCAACTAGCAGAACTGACAGCAGTTCTAAATGTTTTTCAGTCGATAAGTGATGCTTTTAACCTCTTTACTGATAGCCTATATGTAGCTCAGTCTGTCCCCTTGTTAGAAACTTGTGGAGTATTGCAGTTCAATACTCGAGCCGGATCTTTGTTTTCTCGACTACAAAACCTCATTCTTACCAGAAAAAAATCCCTTTTATACTGGCCATATAAGAGCTCATTCTGGTCTTCCTGGGCCTTTAGCTGCTGGCAATGATTGTGTTGACAGAGCTTTAATAGGAGAAGCATTAATTTTGGATCCTGTTGCTCTGGCTAAGCGAGATCATGAAAAGTTTCATCTCTCTAGTCACACTTTAAGGCTCCGACATAAGATTACTAAGGAGCAAGCTAGAATGATTGTAAAAGTGTCCTAACTGTCTTACCTTATCCCCGGCTCCCCATTTAGGCGTTAATCCAAGAGGCCTTAAGCCCAATCATATTTGGCAAATGGATGTAACCCATTATGCAGAATTTGGAAAATTGAAATATATACATGTCTGTATTGACACTTGCTCAGGATTCCTTTTTGCTTCTCTACATACAGGAGAAGCCTCTAGAAATGTATGTAATTGATCATTGCCTACAAGCCTTTAATTCTATGGGATTGCCTAAAGTTCTCAAAACAATGGGCCAGCTTATACTGGTAACAACTTTACATCCTTTTGTAAAGAATTTGGTATTGAACATAAAACTGGAATTCCTTATAACCCAATGGGACAGGGAATCGTTGAATGTGCACATCGCACTCTAAAAAATTGGCTTATTAAAACTAAAGGGGGAGAGTTATACCCTCCAAGGTCACCAAAAGCACATCTTGCTTTTGTGTTATTTGTTTTAAATTTTCTGCAAACTGATGTTAAAGGTCAGTCTGCGGCAGATCACCACTGGCATCCAGTCACTTCCAGGTCATTTCATTTGCCAGGGTCAAATGGAGAGACCCCCTAACTAATTCTTGGAATGGTCCTGACCCTGTCTTAGTTTGGGGTCGTGGATCAGTCTGTATTTTTTCAGAAAAAGAAAATGGAGCCCAATGGCTGCCTGAAAGATTGGTCCGTCAAGTAGACGCAGATCTTGAGCCTAATAATTATGATTCTGATAATGAAGAATCTGATGACAAAATTTAGTCAGACACATTATCATGTGTTAGCCATGGAGGACCCAAGACTCTAGATAAGGTTGTTACTCTATTCAGGGTGTTCCCAAGTCTCATCTCCACCCAACCTAAAAGAGGGGGCTTCCGCCCCTAGACCAAGCAGAGAGGGGCCACCCAGAACGCCCTCTGTCTGGCAATCTGAATTCTTGCTAAGGCTGCGAGGCTAAGCACTGCAAGGGAATATAAATAAAAGTTAAAAATATGTTTCTGGGTTCCCTGAGGGACAAGCCTGACTGCATAGGGGTTGATGTCAAAAGTATCCCCTCTCCAGGAAAAAGACATTGGGACGGGTATGGCCCTCAGGCCTTACTGGACAACGACAGGAGGACTGGAGCCATTACAAGGTTCCCTTTAATTATTGGAGGTCAGGCCTCTATCCCCGCCTGGGTAAGATTAGAATTGCCACAGTCCTTCTATACTTGGAAAAGAGAGGAGACGTCAGGGACAGCCCTGCTTAACACTGAAGGCCTAAAATCAGCTATAAGCCTAAAATTCAGCAATAGGCCTGGCTTAATTGCCTGCTCAAAGTCTTAGGTCTCCATGGAAAAACACTGAAACAGAGGGCTATAAATTATTGTAAACAGACAGCTTTTGTTGAAATCTACCAGCCTGAGTAGTCATAGACTTTGTATCTGATCCCCGTCTACCAGCAGTTGGATTAGATACTAAAACAGTTCCATTCTCAACCTTATTTCCTACTCGGCTTGGATAATCATATTGCTGTTAACTTTTGAACCTTGTGTCTCAAGCAGATAGGTTGCCTTCACACAAGATCTCTCCCAACAAGCCCGGCTACTCGGTACCCCAGATGGGATGAAATCGTGTACCTCACACAGCTGCTTCTACTGGACCTGTTCCTCCTGACCTATCCTCAGATGGGCTCCATAAACCCTGGACAGCAGAACACAGCCGACTCTCCTACATCCCCCATACCCATTCTTCTAGGTTCCCCCTAGAGACACGTCGCCCCCAATGTCAGCAGGAAGTAACCAGATATCACGACGACCCTATTCCTGTTTCACCTCTCTCTTTTCCTTTTAAGTTAACCAAAACGGGGGAAACTGTACCTTCCCCCCCACCATGAGCAAGCCTGAAGAGACCTTGGTTACCACAACAAGGTCAAGTGACTGGATCTAGGTGGAGTTACCCACCTTGGCTGCCCGGAACACAGAAGCAGAACTGGCTCTGGGCTTGCCTTGAGACATCTCTGACCGTGACCTGGAACGACTATGGATTATCCCACCCATCTGGAACCAGGAGGGGTTGTGGGTTGGGTCTTCCCCTTTAAATTGAGAGCTGCACATTAAAGCTTTGGGCCTTGATCAGAGAACTTTGTCTTGGCCTCATCTCTTCTCGCCCTCCAGCCCCTTTCATTCCCAGCCCCCCTTTCAGGTGAACCCAGTTGACTTGTGGCCTCGGGCAGCTACAGAACAGGATCCAGATAAGGACATTGATGAGAATGAAGCCTCATCTTTTCAAATGTTGTAACTGCTTTTTATAAATCCACAGTTTATAGCTTTGACTTCTGGATGTTTTTATATATTTACCCAGTAAGGGGTTGTTTGACATCTTTGAATTATTTTTTAAAATGCTGCTGGATTAACTATGGGTGGGAAACTGCAAGTAAAGGAATATTTTTGGAATGTGCTGATACCAGTCTTGTCCCAACGGCACTTCCTCTTAATTGTGATGTGGTAAGTTTGAGTGTATTGCTATTTAAGACAGTATGGATTGTAAGTCACTCACCAATGCTTATAATAAATCCCAATTTTTGCCAGATATGATGTCTCATGTTAATTCTAGTACTGGGGAGATGCAGGTAGAAATTTCTATGTGAGTCTAAGACCAGTCTAGTCTACATAGTAAGTGACAGGATAGGTAGAGCTACATAAAGAGACTCTGACTCAAATCAATCAAATCAATCAATCAATCAATCAAGTAACAAAAAAGTAGAAATATCAAAGTAGAGAGGCAGAGAGGCCAGCTTGGTCTACAGAGGTCCAGGACAGCCAGGGCTACACAGAGGGAAGAAAAGTAGAAAAGGAAACAACAAAAAGAAAAATAAAAGAAGAAACTTCCTCCATTTTTTTTAGAAATTCCTTTCCTTTCTTATTAATAATTATTTTAATGTATGTGGGTCTGTATGAGCTCACACCACATGTACACAGGTCCCCGTGGAAGACAGAAGATCCCCTGGAGCTGGAGTTACAGGCAGTTGTGAGCCATCTGGTACAGGAGCTGGGAACCCAACTCCACTCCTCTGAAAGAGCAACAGGTGCTGAGCCATCTCTCCAGCTCCAGAAATGCCTGTTTGGGAAGACGTTTCCCAGCTTTTACTTTCTGTACTATCACAATGACACTCTGTGATTTGTAGAACAGAGACTTTCTTTCTAATAAGGAAGAGGAGGGAAGCTAGGAAAGCACAGAACATTTACTATAGTTATATAGGGAACAATGGTGAGGACCAGGATAGATGTGGAGGATCTGAAGCCTGTCTTCTGAACTCCTGGTCTAGTGTTCGTTACTCTATCCACCATTCCTGCTACCACTAACAATGGTCAAGGGGCCTGGAGGGAGATGAAGGAAGCAGTGTTCTGTGTCTCACTTCAGGCCTTGTGCATCAAGAATATACAGATGTGCTGGATACTCCCCTACTTCAAGGTCAGTGAGCCTATATGTGGCAGTCACCAAGAAACCTACCAGGGTGAGTGCCAGTTCTGCTCCAGAATTCTGTGAGTCTTCATTTTATTATCCCTGGCCTCAACCACTCGCATTCTTCCCTTCACACACCCCTCCATTACTTGCTTTTCCATTTCTTCCCTCTCTCCTCTTACTCCCCAAAGTTGAATGGGATCCTGGTCCAATAATGCAGAAACAGAAAGCCACAGAGGTCAGAGTGCAGTGCCTGGCATGGACAATGACCAAATGGAGGGAACTCAGTAGCAAGTGGGCACAGGATTCAGGTCATGTGACCATAGCCCAGTGGGTTCCCCTGGCTACAGAACAGCCTAATGAAGCAGAGATGGGCTGGTGAGATGGCTCGGCAGGTAAAGGCACTTGATACCAAGCCTGATGACTTGGTGTTTGATCCTAGGGACTCACATGGTAGAAGGACAACCCTCAATTCTAGAAGTTGTCCTCACCACCACACATACACCATGCCACACACGTACACAAACACATGCTCATGCACACACATAAAATATGTAATTAAAACATGTCTTAACGAGGAGGGGGGATGGGCAGAAAAAGAAGTGTGATGAGGAGGAGAGGATGGGGAGCAGAAGTGAGCTGGGTGATAAGTTTGCCCAACTAATGGTTTATTGGTCTTTAAATGCAGATTATTCCCCCACATAGATTACCTTTTTTTTTTTTTTTTTTTTTTTTTAACATTCATCCTGTCAGTGGTTTAGTTTGGGGCCTGTGACATTTAGCTTTTGAAAACAACTACAAAATGCCCAAGTCTTTGATCCAAGGCACAGAAGTCTGCACATCACACATGGCTTGGTCAAACATCCCTCCCTCCTTGTCGTCATCCTTTTTAAGAAAAAGAATAATCTTCTTGATCCATATGAGAGATGTTTGGCCAAGAAAGAATGAACTTTGTTTTGTGTACTTGGTTGTACAAATACTAAAACTTACACTAGAGCCCATAAAAGTTGTGAGGTGATTTTGTTTTGTTTTTTGAGACAAGATTTCTCAATGTGACCAGCCTTGGCTGTCTTGAACTCACTTTGTAGACTAGGCTGGCCTTGAACTCATAGAGATCCACCTGCCTCTGCCTCCTGAGTGCTCGGTTTAAAGGAGTATACTACCATGTTCAGCTGTGAGGTGAAATTTTTCTATCAGCCTCAATGACTGGCATAGATAACTGCAACAAATACCCATAGCACAATAGACAAAGAGGCACTGTTATATACAAGCTCACTTTTACTATATTTAAAAAATTAGAGATTGGGGAAATGATTCAGGGGGACCATGTTTGTGACACCAGTATAAAGAACAGAATTCAAATCCCCTATTCCACCTGAGGAAGGCAGCCATGGCTGCTTGCCTGTAACCCCAGTGCTGAAGGGCAGAGGCAAGAGGACCACTGTGGCTTGTCAGGGTTAGCTCTGGGATCAGTGAAAGACCCTATTTCAAGAAAATAAAGTAAATGAAGATACAGCAGGTTATCCACACATACACAGTGAAGCAGGTACCTACACACAGATGAGTAGACAGCACACACATACATCACACACACACACACACACACACACACACACACACATACATATACATATACATATACATATATAAACATAAAGCTGTTTTCTTGAGCTATAGAGATAGCTCAGTGATAGAATTCTTTCTTGTTATATGTGAGGCCCTGTGTTCAATATCTCCAACAACTCAAAAATAATTATGGTATACATGTGTGGTCCTGGCACTCAGGAGACAGACACAGGCAGATGACTGTGAACTGGAGGCCAGTCTGGTATACACAGCAAGGTATAGGCCTGCGAAAGCTGCACAGTACATCCATGTAAAACAAGCCAACAAAACCAAAAATAATTATAATAAAGTATATTTACCTGGTGGTGGTGGTGCACACTTTTAATCCCAACATTTGGGAGGCAGAGGTAGGCAGAGCTCTGAATTTCAGGCCAGCCTGGTCTACATACTGAGTTCTAGGACAACCGGGGCTACAAAAAGAAAAAAAAAAAGAAAAAAAAAGAAAAACAAAACCACCCTTTCTAGAAAAATAAAAATAAATTAATTAAGGAAATTAAATATTCTCTTAGAAGTTGCCCTTGGGTCACAAACAAACTTTACAGTGCAGCAGTAATTTTTCTGGGGACTGGGGGAGTCTGCCCAACTCTGTCATTCCCTTTTAGCTCCCAAGTAAAAGACATGATTTATTAACAAGTTGCTGGCTCGATGTCAGGCAGGTTCTGAGCTATTCTAACCCAACTATTAACAACCAGATAAATGCACCATTATTGGCTGTCTTAGGGTTTTCCTGCTGTGAATAGACACCATGAGCAAGGCAACTCTTCTGAGGACAACATTTAATTGGGGCTGGCTTACAGGTTCAGAGGTTCAGTCCATTATCATCAAGTCAGGAACATGGCAGCATCCAGGCAGGCATGGTGCAGGGAGAGCTGAGAGTTCTACATCTTCATCTAAAGGCTGGCTTCCAGGCAGCTTGGTTGAGGGTATTAAAGCCCATGCCCATAGTGACACACCTGCTCCAACAAAGTCACACATCCAAATAGTGCCACTTCCTGGGCCAAGCACATACAAACCATCACACTTGCCAACTGAGTCTTGCTCTGTTCCATGTGTGTCCTCAGAGCAAGCTTCTTTTGGTCATATGCTCATGGTCCATCCTCATGGTCTATCCTTCTCCCTGTCTGAGATGCCCTCACTTGACCTGAAGTTCCCCCTTCCTCTCTTCCCTGCCCAATCACAGGTTCTAGCTTTTTAGTATTGAATCAGGGATTATTGGGGAACATTCTTTACAGCACACTGGTCAATAAAATGCCCATGTCCAGACTGCAACTTGACCTTGGGGTACAGAAGTCAGCATCTGAATACACAGCACACAAGACCAACCCCTACATTAAAGCAATCTAATCTGGATTCACAACAATTACAAATGAAACTATTAGATATTCCCTCCTTTTTTTGAGCTGTCACTGCCATACCATCTATGCCTTTATCCATTGTATACCAGTTAACACAGGCATAAATATTATTACTGTCTTTTAAATCTGGAGAAAAAGATATACAAATACAATATATATTTCATTGTGTTTTCTAGCTTCATAAGAGCTGCCCAGTACTGGCTGTTTCTTCACATGGATTCCAGTTTGTCTTTTTAGTTGAAACAGGGTCTCATTAAACATATATATGCCGTGGTGGCACATACCTTTAATCCCAGCACTTGGGAGGCAGGAGCAGGACAGCCAGGGCTATACAGAGAAACCCTGTCTTGAAAAAAAAAAAAAAAACAACAGCAAAAAGAACTGTTTTATTTTTTTATGTGTGTGTGTATGTGTAGAAACATAGCACATGTAAATAGCATAGCATTATTAGTAAATACAGGAGCCTATGGAAGCCAGAAGAGGTCACTGGATCCCCTGGAGCTAGAATCACAGGCTATTGTAAGCTGTCCAAACTCACCCTCTTCTAACCTCCATGGGTACACAGACATACATGCAGGCAAACTACACATACACATAAAATAAATGCATCAGATATGTGTGTGTGTGTGTGTGTGTGTGTGTGTGTGTGTGTGTGTGTGTGTTTGTGTGTTCAGAGTTATTAACAAAATATTTCTTTCTTAACTTTGTTTGTCCTGGTCCCACCAAGAAAGAACTGGTGTGTCATGGTTTATGGCATACCACAAAACAAAAATAATCATTTCAAGCCAGCTAGTAGTAGTGCATACCTTTGGTCCCAGCACTCAGGAGGCAGAGGCAGGCTATCTCTGAGTTCCAGGACAGCCTGGTCTACAGACTGACTTTCAGGACAGCCAGACTGTTATACACAGTAACATTGCCTCAATAAATAAATAGATAAATACATACATACATACATACATACATAACATACATATAAAAAACAAACAATGATTTCATAATATAATTTTTTCCAGATATGAAGACAGAACTGTAATTAAAGTGCATGATGGACCATGTGAGAGTAAAGTCTCTTTTCCTTTTTCATTTTTAAGAGTAAAGCAAGAAATAAAAATTTATAACTCAACAGGGTAACAATCCATTCTCCTAAATTTTGAGTTAAACATTAAGATTATGTTAGTTTTCTCTAAAACTGTATTAGAAAATATTATATTCCTATGATTACTCCAGCTGATGCCAGATCTCCGGTACATAATGAACACCGCGGGTAAGTTAGTAGACAGCTGGCAGAACCTGGAAGAAAATGTTCCCACCCCAACGTCCCAAATCTCAGGCAGAAAACAAGGATATGTATCTCTTCTTTCTTCCTTTAAGCACCCCCAGCCCCTTGGGGTGTTTGTTTGTTTGTTTGTTTGTTTGTTTTTTGAGATAGTTTCATTAAGTAGCCCTGGCTGTCCTGGAACTCTCTATGTAGACCAGGTTGACCTTGAACTCACAGAGAACCACCGACCTCTGCCTCCAGAGTGCTGGGACTAAAGCCATGCACTTGTACCTTAATATTCAGAAAAACTCACAGAAAAATAGGCAAAGACTAGTTTTACAGAAGAAATAGTCACATCTGACATGCTAGCACCTGAGAGCTACAGCAGAAGGATTGTAATTTTGAGGCTAGCCTTGCCTCCACTGTAAAACCTTGTTTCTAAAACAAAAATTAGGGACAGGATGTGCTCTTGGGTTTGATCATGAGCTAATTAACATGCAAAGCCTGGTCAAATGCTCTTGAATAACTGGACAAATTCAAACTGAAACAATAATGGCATTCCAATTTACCAGCTATACTGGGAAAGGCTGGGACATTATCAGTGCTGGTGGAGACAAGAGGGCAGTAGTCTCACAATGGCTGGGAGCAGGGAGGACTTAAAGTCATTGTGGAGAACAACCAGGTTTTAGACAGTGTAACAAATTGAGTACATATGTATCTTATGGACCAGTATTTCCAAACCTTGAAAAGTACAAAGAAATGTTCTCAGCTTTGCAAAGTGACATACATGCCTATGGCAGTGTTTCATGGTGTGAAGCAAGAGACTGAATAAATGGGTTGTCATTCCTCCCCACAGCCTTGCACAAGTTCTCTATCTGTATCATATAACAGGAGGAGGGCTGGTCCTTGTCACTTATCCCCAACCCTGTTTCCTGCCTACTATCACCCCCTTTACTGTTATCTCCTCTCCCAGATCCCTCACAGAATCTTTAAAGTCATAGCTCTTAGCTACATCTCATATTCAAAGAAGCAGAGGTCTGGAAAGACTTACTTACCTCATACGCTGAGCTGAAAATCAATAGGGCTAAACTTTGAATATGGACATCAGTTTCCCATTCTGTTCCTCATGCAGCCCCTGTTCTATCCCAGGGTACCACACGCCTCTAATGTAATGCTTCTACTCCCCATCTGTTCTGCTGGAGTGGAGTCCTCAGAATCACATAGGCAGCCACGTCCCTTGCTTTTCCTCTCTGCCTATATCTACTCTGCTTTCTTTTTATCCTGCAATGAGATCAGAATGTCTCTAGTCAGCCCCAGTTCAGTGTTCAGCACCCTCCTGCTGGATTGTGGGTATGTGTGGTTACCAATGCATTGGCTTTTCTCTTAATCTGACTTCAGTTCCTCTAAGCACACATTTCTCTTACAGGAACACTCCTCAGATGAGTTTGAACACTAATAAAAGTTACTGAGTTCTCAGAGAGCCGTGTGGAGTATGACTGACTCTTCAAAGATTCCCAATTTGGGAGCCAGGGTCTGGAGTTCAGTGGTAGAGTACACTATTGTGTACGAAGCCGTAGGGAGTGTTGAAAGAGAGCAGCTCCTTGAGAAGAACAACTTGGTAGTAGAAGATACTTGCTTCAAATTCATTCATTCATTTCTTCAATAAATGATTCTCAGCATAAACTTGGCTGGTAAACATTTTCTTTTTTGCTGGAAAGACTTACTTACCTCATACGCTGAGCTGAAAATCAATAGGGCTAAACTTTTCCTTTTGGGGGAGTGGGTAGGGTTTGTTTGTTTGTTTGTTTGTTTGTGACGGGGCTTCTGTGTGGCCCTGGCCATTCTAGAACTCACTGTGTAGACCAGGTTGGACTTGAACTGAGAAATCCAACTGCCCCTGACTCCTGAGTGCTGGGATTAAAGGTGTGCACCACCACCGCCTGGCAAGAACCTTTTCAATATATCAGATACTCAATGCTCTCATTTCTCTATATTTTCACATAAATTGTGACCAAATAACCAATGAAATGTACAATGTGGGAATGAATATCTCAGTAGCAGCAATGTCTACAAGCTGTGGGCTTTGGTCATAACTGAGTTTGATATGTGTCCTGTGAGCAGTATAGCTCTCAGCATGTCTCATAACAACTACACTAGAAAGGGTACTGTGTACTATGTATCTGTGTACCAATAAGCATTTGTGATACTGCAGAAGCCAGAAGGTCAAGTTCTCAGGAGTGGAGTTACGAATGGTGTGAGCCACCATATGGATGCTAGGAATCAAACCTTTGTAAGAATAGGAGGTGCTCATAACTGCTAAGCCACCTCTCTAGCTCCAAAGATTTGTTTTTAAAGATGTATTTATTTGAGTACACTGTAGCTGTCTTCAGACACACCAGAAGAGGGCATCAGATCCCATTACAGATAGTTATGAGCCACCATGTGGTTGCTGGGAATTGAACTCAGGACCTCTGCAAGAGCAGTCAGTGCTCTAAACCGCTGAGCCATCTCTCCAGCCTGATGATTTTTTAAATCATGTATATGTGTCTAAGTGTGAGTACGTGCAGGTGCCTACAAAAACCCAAGGTGTGGGTCTCCTCAGAGCTTGAGAACCTGACATGAGGCTGGGAATCACTTGGATCCTCGGCAGGAGTACTACGTGTTCCTAACCACTGAGCCAGGTCTCCAGCTTGGAACTCGGAGTTTTGCTGAAAGAAAATTTAAGTATAATATTGGAGTGATTCCTGGTGATAATGGTGTTTCTAAATACTTCCCAGTTAAGGGATCTAAGACTCAAAACAATCTTAAGCTGGACTGGATGAAGCAGGTCAGGGAAACTGTGCCCCATGAAATATGCTTCCCTAAACAAGACCTGCATAATGACATCACGTGACATGCTGATATAGATGGAAGATATTTTTTAAGCTCCCCACCAGCAGCAAGATTAAGAGCTAATCAATGCCAGCAGAGAGAATCAGTTTTCTCTAGGGGGAAGTTCTCTGATAGCTCATTCCATCCCAAGTGTTCATCCCTACACATTTACATATGAGCAGTCAGTAGGTTTTATATAAACTGTGGGCAATGGGAACTGAGCCCCGGTCCTCTGTAAGAGTGGGAAATGCTCTTAACCACTGAGCCATCTCTCCAGCTACTGATTTTTTTATTACATTGATTATTGTGTGTGTGCACATGAGCATCACACATTCATGTGCAGGTCAGAGACAACCTGTGGCTGAGGGATGAATCTCATCCCATGTGGATCCTGCAGATTATACTCAGGTTATCAAGCTTGGTGGCAAATGTTTTGATCTACTGAACCGTCTTGCCAACCCACTATTCATTTTTTTTTAAAGATTTATTTACTTTTTATTTATATGAGTACACTGCAGCTGTCTTCAGAGACACACTTGAAGAGGGCATCAGATCCCATTACAGATGGTTGTGAGCCACCATGTGGTTGCTGGAAAGTGAACTCAGAACCTCTGTCAGAGATGTCAGTGCTCTTAACCGCTCTCTCCAGAGCCATCTCTCCAGCCCCCACTATTCACCTCTTAATAAGTGATTTTCCCCAACTGAGTTTAGATTTGCAAGATGGAGACTAACTACCATAGAACTCCAAGTCCCAGGGAAACTGAACTGAAATCTTCTCAGGCCCTTTACCGTTTCATAATTATCATCAAATCTGTTGGAGTCTTAGCAACATTAAGAACTGAAAACCAGGACAAACTTTTGCCTAAGAACCACTAGAATCTAGACATTGAGTTGTTTTCTAACTACGTGGATGTAAGGTGATGCCCCAGTAGTCTTGAATGTTTTGGTAATGATGCACATGTTTATTCTTGCTGTTGTTTCAAGTGAGGTTCATTACAAATACACCAGTATTTGTAATGGCTACTGTACTGGTTCTCAACTTGACTATATCTGGAATGTATTACAATCCAGAACTGGACTGCTCACCTGTGATCCAGATCTTGAGGCTGGGAGATACAAGTTTCTGACCTAGATCTTGACATGGAGATCTTGAGGCATAGTGGCTATGAATCCCAGGAGACTAAGGTAAGGAGACCTCTGAGTTCAAGGTCAGCCTGGGACAAAACAAATCACAGATCCCGGCTTGGTGGTACACACCGCTAATCTGGGCCACACTTTCTTCTGGAGACCTACATAAGGACATTGGAAGAAAGAAGATTTGCTCTTCTTCTCCTTGCATTTACTTGCCAGTATATCTGTTACACTCTATTAGCCTTGTGGGACTGAGCAACTACTAGATCCTTGGACTTCCTATTCACAGCTGACCACTGTTGGGGAGTCGGACTATGGATTGTAAGTCATCATAACAAATTCCCTTACTATATACAGAGACTATCCATAAGTTCTGTGACTCTAGAGAACCCTAATATAGTGTTGAAGTAACAGAATTAGAAGGCAGGCATATTTGGTTGCCACATTAAGCTACTGTTTGCAGTAGCTCCTTAGATTATCGATAGACCTATTTGACCTCTACCTACCAGCCACTCCTTTTTGTCGTTTTTTTTTTTTTTTTTTTTTTTTTTTGTTAGTTTGTTTGGTTTTTTTGCAATGGGGGGGGTTGTTTAGATAGGGTCTCAATGTGCAACTCTGGCTGTCCTGGAATTCACTGTAGACCAAGCTGGCCTCAAACTCAGAGATCCACCACCTGCCTCTCTCTCTAGAGTGCTGGGATTAACAGTGTGTGACACTACTGCCCGGTTCTTAACACCAGTTCCAAATAAAGCCCTGCATCCTCCTTACCTAATCTGTCCTTTGATTATGCTGGCTTATTGTTGAGAATGGTTGAAACAAATGTAAATTATGCAACTAGTCTTCCACTGTGTGTATTGTATGTGCGTGCAGATACCACGAAGGCAGAAGAAAGACTAAGCTCATGGGAGGTCTCTTATACTCCAGAGGTATGATATAAAGTAAAATTGGGCTTGGCCTGCCTGGGAAGTAAGATTAAAACAAGGTGCCTGACTAGAAGCTATTCTCATCCCGTGAAAGCAGAAATGGACTCGTGCTTTTACCAACAAGACAGACAGACAGACAAAAAAAAAAAAAATAATGAACTTTCAGATTGGAGAGATAGTTTGGTGTTTAAGAGCACTCACTGATCTTGCAGAGGAGTTGGGTTCGATACCAGAACCCACACGGTGGCTCAAAAAACAATCTGCAACTTCAGTTCCAGCTGACAGCCCCTTCTGGCCTCTACTGGCACCAGGCACACACATGGTGCACACAGACATACACAAACAGGCAAAACATCATAAATAGATAGATTTTCACACTAAAGAGATGGCTCAGTGGTTAAGGGCACGGCACTGACTGCTCCTCCTGAGAACCTGGGTTATATTCCCAACACCCAGGTCTAGGCTTACAGCCATCTTTAGTTCCAGAGGATCCAGAACCTGCTCCTGGCTCCATAGGCACAAGGATTGCACGTGAGACACATACGTGCAAGCAGAATACGCTTACACGTAACATTTTTTTAAAAAAACCTTAAGTCTTTAAAGAAAAATAAAGAAATAGACTTTCCTGAGGAAGATACCTTGTGTAAACAAGCTCTAGGCGCTGCAACTGAGCCCTCTAACACAACAAGAGTGTGGAACTAGACTGTGGCACCCGGAGGGCTGCCCGGATGTGTGCCTGAAGGACCCCAAAGGGCCCACGGACTATCTAACTCAGTGCCTGGTGGACAGGAAGATTGGTGGGAGTACCACGTGAACCCAGAACCAGGGCCCCCATTGGAGCCGGAGTAGCTGAGTCTGGGGTGGACTTTGGCCTGTAGTAGAGAAACCCAGGTTGTGTACTGTTGTGTCCTAGAATGTGGGGGCAATAGGAGGGTTGGGCGCCAAAACTGGGGGCGGGGGGAGTAGGAGGCATGGATGCAGAAGTGAGGCAGAGGTGGAGTTGAGGAGCCAGCAACCACGTGACCATCATGGGCACTAAAAATGTGGCTTCCTCAGTTGGCCAGGCAGCTTGTAAAATGTGTAAATGTCTGATAGGGTGACCTTTAAGTCAAGCCAGTTTCTTTACTTGACAGCATTTTCTTGTAAACCAATAACTAAAACAGCCCTAACCTAACTGGAACCACACCCTCTCTACAGGTCGCCTGTCCTCCCAGGAGACCCCTTAGCACCCTGGCCTTGGAATGGCTGGATCAGGTTCCTGCACTGATTCACCCAGATAAATACTGTGGAAAGCCAGGTACATACTAGGCACCCTGCGTAGGGACTAAGGTGAAGATGGGGAGCTAAACGGACATGAGCTTTCATGAAGCTTTCCTTTAATGAGGAATATGGAATCAAAGGAATCACTAAGAAAGCCTGACTGTGCTGGACAGTGGTGGCGCACGCCTTTAATCCCAGCATTTGGGAGGCAGAGGCAGGCGGATTTCTGAGTTAGAGGCCAGCCTGGTCTACAGAGTGAATTCCAGGACAGCCAGGGCTACACAGTGAAACCCTGTCTCAGAAACCAAAAAAAAAGAAGACCGAGGAGGAGGAGGAGGAGGAGGAGGAGGAGGAGGAGGAGGAGGAGAAGGAGGAGGGGAAGGGGAGAAGGAGAAGGGGAGAAGGAGAAGGGGAGAAGGAGAAGGGGAGAAGGAGAAGGGGAGAAGGAGAAGGGGAGAAGGAGAAGGGGAGAAGGAGAAGGGGAGAAGGAGAAGGGGAGAAGGAGAAGGGGAGAAGGAGAAGGGGAGAAGGAGAAGGGGAGAAGGAGAAGGGGAGAAGGAGAAGGAGAAGGAGAAGGAGAAGGAGAAGGAGAAGGAGAAGGAGAAGGAGAAGGAGAAGGAGAAGGAGAAGGAGAAGGAGAAAGCCTGACTGCAGAAGTGAGCTGAGCTCAAATCGGCAAGTAAGGGATAAGCAGGGAGTGGAACACACAAGGTTACGAACACCTACTTACACACAGATCGTCAGCCAAGAAAGGCCTAGAACTGAAAAAGCCTACAAGCAAAAGAGAGAAGGTGCTCCACATGACTCCCCCCAGAGAAGTTCCCAGGGACAGAAGTACCCAAATGAGCTCAAAAATCAGAGAATGCTATAGAAGGTTAAGGAGGGGAATATATGCTTAGCTTTTATTCCAGTAGTTGTAATGTACTTGAGAACAGAGTTAGAGGGACAAGAGTAAAAGCCTAGGAACCAATGAGGAGGGTGCCAAAAAGTCCGCAAGAGTAATGGTAGTTATAAGGAGAAGACTTGTGTGGACTTTTTGTCCTTACAAATTTGCATGGGTGAGAGTCTTAGAACTTGGTAATAGTGTGGAGCTGAGGAACTGGAGGTCTCAAGGACATCCCCTTGGGCAGTTGGCCACAGTGCCATTTGATCATGTAGAATATTATTAGGTCAAGTGGGGTATGTGAGCAGAAGAAACTTTAGCATAGTTTCTTTGTTTGGTCTTACCCTGGTACTACTGCCATGACTCCTAAGCTGTATTCAGGCTAAAAATAATGAGACTATTGTGCCCAGTGTGTGGCCCTGTACACCTTCTCTCTATTTGTTAACAAATACATAGACACATACATAACAAATACAAATGATAAATACATACAAATGACATAAAGTGTTAGATAAGAGATGCTGTGTGGCCATGAGGCATTTTTATTATCCTTCCAATTCTACAGTGGATAGCAGGCAGCTAGAGAGTAGGGCCTTACAAGCAGAGGCAGTCAAGCTCAGCAGCGATGGCAGGCGCCTTTAATCCTAGTGCTCAGGGGAGGCAGAGGCAGGCAGATTTCTGAGTTCGAGGCCAGCCTGGTCTACAGAGTGAGTTCCAGGACAGCTAGGGTTATATAGGGGAAAAACCTTGTCTCAAAAAAAACAGGAGACAGTCATTGTAGTCTTATGGCTAGGCTATTGAAGAGTAGACATCATAAACCTTATTTAAAACACACAAAAAAAGTGTAGAAGATAGAAAAGTATTGACAAAGTCAGGTGGCAGTGTCTCAACTTAATTTCTCTTCAACGGAGAGCTCCCTGGTGCCCTTATACTTGTGTGAACCGAATGTATATCTCACAGGGTAACCTGAGTGTCCCCTCTACCATCTCATGAGTACAAATAGCCAAGTGAATGAGTGTCCTACAGCCCCAAAATATAACACAGAGTGTAGCTCTGTGAGTGTCGGGTGGAAGCCCTGCTGAGCTTGCAAGGCTACATGGTTCCAGGGTAGAAGGTACTGAGAGCTCAATGCTGTGTGGTCCTTAATCCAGCTCTCCGATGCCAGGGCTGAGATGAGCGCCATCTTGCAAAGTCCTCAGGCTCTCCAACTCACACTAGCCCTGATCAAGCCTGATGCAGTTGCCCACCCACTGATCCTGGAGGTAAGAATGGACCTGAAGCCTCCATTGCACTGTTTCAGGTGACACAGGACCACCTGTGGCAACAAACACTTGAGTCATGTGTTAGATGCTGAGGTTGAAAACCTAGAGGGATCAGCTTGTCTGCCCAGCATATAAAGGCCTGAGTCTGACCCTGGATCCCAGATAGTGAAAGGGGAGGACCAACTCTTGTAAGTTGTCATCTGACCGGCTTGTGCATGTGCATGTGCGTGTGCACGCGCGCGCGCACACACACACACACACACACAGATGCAGCAACCACAAGAACAGTTAAGAAGAAAAGCAAACTGAGTGCAATGGTGCATGCCTTTAGTCTTCCCAGCACCCAAGAGGCAGAGGCAGAGGCAGACCTGGTCCACAGAGCAAGTTCTAGGATATCCAAAGCTATACAAAGAAACCCCATCTCAGAAAAAGATAAGAAAAGAAAAAAAGCCAAGGGCTGTGGGGTCTGACCCTAAGAAGACTCTACTTTTATAGAGTTACAGCATATCTAAAAGACAAGAAATAGAAGGTTTTGCATTATTTTTATTTATTTTATATGAGCACTAAGTCCTCATGCCTGCACAGCAAATGCCTTCATCCACTGAACCATCTTCTTGGCTCAATTTTTCTATTTCTTTGTTTTGGAACAAGGCTATTGTGTAGCTACAGCCAGCCTGGAACTTGCTGTGTAGACCAGTTTGGCCTAGAACTCATGAGTACCAGGATTAAAGATGAATTCTAACATGCCCAGCCCCAATTTAAAAGAAAAAAAATCTAGTCTCAGTCTCTCTCTTTGTATATGTGTGTGTTAATATTAGTTTAACACATGTATTAGTTTAACTAATGTATTAACTAATTAGTTAACTATTTACCTAATGTATTAAAGTAATTAGTTTTATATAATACATATGTATATATGTTTATACATACATATCAGTTACAAGTTGCTATATTCCAGATTTGACAGCTTAAAACAACACTCATTTCAGGCTAGAGAGATAGTTCAGCACTTAAGAACACTGGCTATTCTTCCAGAGGACCTGGGTTTAATTCCCCGAACCTATATGTTGGCTCAGAACTATCTGTACCTCCAATTCCAGGGAATCCAATGCCCTCCTCTGGCTTCCTCAGACACTAGGCACATACATGCTACACAGAACTACTTAAGGGCAAAACACTTCATAAGATAATAAAAATAATTTTTAAAAATCATACATGTTTATTATCTCACAATTTCATAGTTTAGAGGTCCAGTAGGTTTTCCTGGGGTATCTCCTGCTTAGGGTCTCCTGAGCCCAAAGACAAGATAGGGATTACCTAGGTGATGGTGGTGAACTCCTTAGGCCCAGCACTCAGGAGGCAGAGACAGGCAGATCTCTGAGTTCCAGGCCAGCCTGGTCTACAGAATGAGTTCCAGGCCAGCCAGGGCTACACAGAGAAACCATGTCTCAGAAAATATAAAGATTAAAAAAATGTCTAGGGGTTTTCCAACTCCAGGATTGCTGGGCTGCTGACAGAGTGTGGTTCACACAAGCTCTGCACTTGCCAGCCGTCAGGCAGGGCCAGCTCTTCCAGAGATAACCACATTCTTCACACATGTCAGACACAGCAGTGGTGCAGCTAGTCCTTCACATTCTTTAGACCTCTCTAACTTTCAACCCTGGCCAGAGAAAACTGCTTTCAAAGGGCTGTGTGATTTTTTTATTACATTTATTTATCTGTTTGTTTTATGTGTGTATGAGAGAAAGAATGACAGCCATGTGTGTGTGTCATGATGTATGTGTGCAGGTCAGAGGACAGCTTAAGGAAAATTGTTTCTTGGCTTCCACAATGTGGATTTTGAGAACTGAACTTGGGTTATCAGGGTTGACAGCAAGCACCTTTAGCCACTGAGCCATCTTGCTGGCCCTTATGTGACTATTTAATCCAAGCAGGTGATTTAGCTAAAGCAGAATCAACTTATTAGTAACCTAAATCATATCTTCAAAATCCCCTTACATAACAAACATTGTCACACTCTCAGACCTGAGGACAAGGGTGGAAGTCCTGAGCTGATGGTCAGTACATGGAAAGCACTACAACCATCTGAAATGGTAGAGTGAATGGAATTGACAAGAAAAAGAGTCCAGGCAACGTGAGATAGAGTGACAAGAGATGAGTGAATTCTAGTATTAGGAAATGTTTCTCCCGAGAACTAGACGGTTAGTTATCCTTAGGTTAAGATCTCAGCAGGCTCCCTGTAGTGTGGAAACAGCAGGAAATACAGTATACATCACTCCAGAATGGTAGGACTCAGGCCTCAAAGGATGAACAAACTGATAATGCCAGGAGAGAAGAAGGGAGACATTGATGCAGGGCTGGCTGGCCAGGGTGGCAGAACCAGAGAGAAGAGGTAAGTGCTAGGCTGAGGTACACATACTTTGTTCCATAGTAGAAACCACCCAGAATTTTCTGATCAGAGCATGTGACTAAGCTGCAGAGGTTTTAATCAAATGTGATGGTGTAGAAAGAATGAGGAAAACGGGGAAGGGCCATTCAAAAGAATAGCAAGCTGTTCTGGGTGGTGGGGCCTAGGGACATTACTTCCTGTCTCCAAGTACCCTACGTTCATGCTCTAGCAATATAACTCAGACCTTGACCTTTGCCCCTCTTCTTCTGACCCACTCTATTTGTTAATCAGCTTTCTACCACTGGGCCACACATAAACGAAGGGAAGATTCATTACCTAAAGGTTCCTGGGTTTTAGTCCAGAGCTGCTTGGCCCTGTGTCTCTGAGCCTGTGTTGAGGATAAACACTGTTGAGAAGTGCTCGCAGCATTGGCTGGGGTATGAAGTGTGTACAGACTCAGGTCCCAGGGTCCCCTTCAAGAGCACTCTCCTGATGATGTCACCTTCAGGAAGGCCACCTTCTCAGATTTAACAGGGCCTTGCAAAAGTGCCACCAGCTGACCTTAATACATGAGTGTGGGTGGCAGGGTACTCAACATAACTCTTCAGTGGAATAGACACTTAATTAATCCTTCTGGACAGCTTGAGTCCTGACTGATTTTCTCTCTGGGATGATTGGTTCTCTAGGCTGTTCATCAGCAGATTCTGAGCAACAAGTTCCTCATTGTACGAATGAGAGAACTGCAGTGGAAGCCTGAGGACTGCAGGAAGTTTTACTGAGAGCATGAAGGTAAGGCCAGTAGTCGATATTATGGTGTAGATGTGTGTGTGTGTGTGCACGTGTGTGTATGTGTTTGTGTGCACATGTGTGTGTGCATGTTCGTGGTGTGTGCATATGTGTGTGTGCATGTTCGTGGAGTGTGTGCGCACGTGTGTGTGCACGTGTGTGCATGTGTGTGTGTGCACATGTGTGTGTGCATGTTCGTGGTGTGTGCATATGTGTGTGTGCATGTTCGTGGTGTGTATGCTCGTATGTGTTCATGTTCGTGGTGTGTATGCACATGTGTGTGTATGTTTGTGGTGTGTGTGTGCACATGTATGTGCATGTTCGTGGTGTGTGTGTGCACGTGTGCATATATGTGTATGAAGTGCACATGTACACATGTACAGGCAAGAGGACAGCTGTAGATGTCAGACACAGGCATCATCCACTTTTTTCCCTCAACCAGGGTCCCATCTCTGGCCTAGGACTTGACATGTAGATAAGGCTGGCTTGTCCCTGAGCCCCAAGCATCTACCTGCCTCAAACTCTGGTTTGCCAATGTGTGCCCCATGTCTGGCATGTGTATGTGTTCTGGGACTCCAGCTCTGGTCCTTATTCCTGTAATGCAGGCCTTTTCCTGGCTGAGCCATCTCCCTGACTCTTCTTGTTTGTTTCGCACAAACTTCTCATTATAATCGGGATTTTCTATTCCTAGAAGAGATTTCCTGTAGAGTTCCAATCAGAAACGTAATATTATGTCTTGGAAATATCAGTATCTAACACTGAGTGAACATTTATTGTGTCAAGTGTTTCCCTTATGCTTAGCATTTCACTTAATCTTCTCAGACTTAGAAAAGGCAGGTGGTGTTCTAGGTACTGCCCCCTGCTCCTTGCAGGCGGTGTATTCAGTAAACCTTATGCTTCATCAGTTTTTTTTTTTGTTTTTTTTTTTTGTTTTTTTTTTTGGTTTTTCGAGACAGGGTTTCTCTGTGTAGCCCTGGCCGTCCTGGAACTCACTCTGTAGACCAGGCTGGCCTCGAACTCAGAAATCCGCCTGCCTCTGCCTGCCAAGTGTTGGGATTAAAGGCATGTGCCATCATTGCCCAACATTTTTTTTTTTTTTTTTTGAGGCAGTATCTCACTGTGTAGCCTTGGAACTCACTCTGTAGACCAGGCTACAGGCTACCTTTAAACTCACAGAAGCTCTGCCTCTTAAATGACAAAGTTAAAGTTTAAAGGTACGTACAACACAGGAAAAGAGTTTTGCTTTGTTTTTTTTTTTTTGGAGGGGGGAGGTGTTTTTTTGTTTTTGGGTTTTTGGGGTTTTTTTGTTTTTGTTTTTGTTTTGTTTTTGTTTTGTTTTTGTTTTTTTCAGAAAAAAATATACAGCACTCAAGGGGCAGAGGCAGGTGGATCTCTGTGAGTTGAAGGCCAACTTGGTACATATTGAGTTTCATGCCAGCTAGGATTATGTAGAGAGACTCTCCCTCTGACTCTCTCTTTCTCTGTTTCTCTCTCTGTATCACAAACACACACAAAGAAAAGTAAAAAATTTTCCCAAATCATAGGGAGTTGATGTTATATCCTCAGGGCACAGAAGTGGGAAGACAAGTTACAGAAGGTAACGAATTGATCAAAACCATACAGATTGTGAGTGGCAGTCTGCTTCCACACTCAGAAATGTCAGACTCCAAGCTTCTTGTTATTTCTCTATAAACTAATCGGTGTGACATTATAGGGAGTGAGAAGTGAGAACCTTCTCTTGAGCACCATGGTCTCCATTGAAGGTACTCTCTCTTAGCAGGGCGTTTTTTCTATCAGCGGTTGGTGGAATTCATGACAAGGTACTTCTAATTTTGGTCCTGCTATCTTTACGTGCTGTGAGATACCTCCTCTTCCCTGTGAATAGAACTGTCGATTTCACTTACCACTGTCAAGCCTAAAAAAACATGGCTGTGCTACACCAACCCGGTGGGCACCTGTTCTGTAGTTGCTGGACCAGTGGCCGGGGTGGAGCACTGGGGTGGAGCACTGTTGTTGCTGCCTAGCAGTCCTGTTGATCACTTCTTGCACATCAGTAGTCACCTCTGCCCGTCACTTTCTTACACCAGCATCAGTACTCACTAGAAGGGAAAGGAACCCTCAGAATGTACTGTTCACTTTTATTCTTGCCCTGCTCACAAACAGTTTCTAGACTAAGTGATCATATCCCTTTTTTATTCCCAGTGGGCCAATCCGAGCCTACATCCTTGCCCACAAAGATGCCATCCAACTTTGGAGGACACTGATGGGACCCACCAGAGTATTTCGAGCACGCCATATAGCCCCAGATTCAATTGGTGGGAGTTTGGGCCTCACTGACACCCGAAATACCACCCATGGCTCAGGTGAGTCTAAACCTCTCATCCACAGCCACAGGTGAGGAAGCCACGTGGGAGACTGACAGTCCGTGCTCTCTCCAGTGAGCTGTGTCTCATATTTCTGGCCCTTTGTAGCTGTGTCAGCCATGTGGCCTGTGAGCTTTCTTTATATATCCCGGGACTGAGTGGTTCATATTTCTGAGCCTGACTGTGACTGAGTCTTGCTTATCTTTACCCTAGATTCCCTGTGATGGCCCATTCTCTTATTTATTTTATGCTCTGAGCCGTTTTCCCAATCTTGCAGTCCTCCTGCCTCAACCTCCTAAGTAGTTCTTCTCTGCCTCTCCTCTTCTCATAGACTCTGTGGTTTCCGCCAGCAGAGAGATTGCAGCCTTCTTCCCTGACTTCAGTGAACAGCGCTGGTATGAGGAGGAAAAACCCCAGCTACGCTGTGGTCCTGTGCACTACAGTCCAGAGGAAGGCATCCACTGTGCAGCTGTAACAGGAGGGCCCAAACCAGCCTAGTAAAGTCCTATCAGTCCCTGAGAAGGTGGGCTGAAGGCACTGTCCCTGTTGGACCTCACCTCCTGCTGGAAGGTCTAGCCACCCACAGCTCAGCTGCTGCAGTCCACCTCTATCTACCTCTTCTGTGGAGTATTCATGGGTGTTCAGGAAGGATGGTGACTTCTCTTTTTACAAAGGACTGTCCTCCTTCCTCCAGAAAGAGCAGCCTGTTGACTAGTCAGGAAAATGCAGTGCCTGTGTAACCAGCATCTGACCTGGCTTCCTTAGTAAACTCTTTGCTACCGAATGCTCTAGGCTGGCAGTATTTTTGTACAGGCTTTCTCTCTGTTCTTCATGGGAGTCCTTGCATCTACCCTGAAGCCAGGTTTCTGATCTGTGCTCAAGAGAGACTCCTGTAAGACTCTCTCAGTGAGTTGGTTATGTAGCACATAAACACAATCACTCACCAAGTTCAGTGTGGACTTAAATCATGCTGTGGACCTCAGCACAGGGCTGTGTCCTAGGAAAGTTCAGTGTGGACTCAAACCATGCTGTGGACCTCAGCACAGGGCTGTGTCCTAGGCAGAAGCACCTCTTTGCTCCAAGGAGCCTCTGTGCCTCTGCCCAGTGAAGGTGTGTTTTAATGAGGCTGGGTAATAAGACAGGATTTCTGATTTCCATAGAGGTACTAATGGCAGTTATACCTCCACTATATCAACACGACAGTTAATTCTTTGCAACATTACAGCAAACGTCATCGGTCTAAAATGCCGAAGAACATCCCTGGTTATCTGTCAGCTGACTGCTTCTGTTACTTTCAGCCAGGGTCATTTGCACAGCTATATTCATCAGGTGAATTGATTATGGTTGGTCATCCTGAGCTGCTCAACACAACTTGTTTCAGGTGCCCAGAGGGCTGGCCCATATTACAGTTCAGGAAGCTTTTGCTTATGCCTGAGTTAGAGGATAAAGATTCTGGGATGTGGTGGCACATGCCTTTAATGCCAGCACTCAGAAGGTAAAGATAAGTGGGTTTCTGTATGTTCCTCAGCACAGGGCTGTGTCCAAGGGAGAGGACTGGCTAGTATTGAACACACGGAGTAGAGGCTCTGCAGTGACATTCAGCTCTAAGGCCTGAGGTCCACATCTGAGGTGCACATCCACAACTAGAGGTATCTACCAAGCAGTACACCCAGGTATGAGATCTGAGCACACTGCTCAAGCTAAGATCTAGATAGAACGTCAAACCACTGTTCTAGGCCATCCCATTTCAACACACATGTACAGTTGCAAGCCCAAATTCCTAGTTGATACATGCTGTCACAGGTCAGTATCCCAAAGATGTAACTTTAGAACACTTGTCGCCTAAATTGTACTCCCTACCCCAGCTTATAAGCTGAATTCCTAATTCCAAATATTTCAGAATGTGAGTCTATTTGGAAGTAGTCATTGCAGACGTAATTAGTTATGCATAACCCAAGTAAATAAATACATGTAACTTAAAACTTGAGATTTAAAAAAAGCAATTTAAAAATATTCCTCAGAATAAATATATGAGCATAACAATAACACCACCACCAGATGAAACAACATAAAAATAAGACCACATCAGGTTGTCCAGTTAGAAGCAAATTCAAATGATGAATTTACACTGAAACAGAGGAAGAAAGCAGGTTAGAATGCAAATGGAATCAGGCCAACTCAAAGGAGGCACATGCAGTTCCAGATAGACACAGCCAGATACAAGGAACACATCAAAACTATTGGATTCAAAGTTGTGTCCAATGAAAGAGCTTCTGACAGACACTCTGAGGATAAGACCCTTAGTCAAGAACCAAGCTGTAAGTCCCAACTCCCTTATAGGGAGTGGTTTGGTTGGTACCAGGCCATTGGTGATGGTTTGTGTTGTGTCTTTTGTGTTGAGTTTTTCTGTTGGGGTGTGGTTGTCTTGACTTCCTCTTTTTCTGAGCTCACTAGGACATTGTTTTCTGTGACTCTTCCTAGAGGAATGTCTGCATGAAGTTCAGCTCTAGGAACTGGTGGTTCCTGGTATTGACTATGAAGAGTCAATATGAAGAGTCTTGGCTGAATGCCAACAGGACCACAGGTGGAGCTAGACACTTGCCCCAAGGTGACCAGATGGAGTCAAAATGTTGGTCACCTGTGGGTTCTACGAGCCTTCTGGATACCAAGTTTCAGACCCAGGGAAGTGTGGAGGCTATGGTTAGAGCCACAGACCTAAAGAAACCCCTGAGACCACTCAGGTCTTACAGTGGCCAAGGGGACTTGAAAACCATAAGAACTCAGAGATCTGCCTACCTCTGCCTCTCCAGTACTGGGACTAAAGATGTGCACCACCACCACCATTCCTAAAAATATTTTACCTGACAGTCATATATTAGGTCAAATGTAGGTAAGCAATAAATGAATGTTTAGGGGCTGGAGAGACGGATCCGTGGTTAAGAGCACTTATTATTCTTGCAGAAGACCCTGGGTTTAGTTCCCAGCATCTACATCTGGCAGTTCACAACTACCTGTAACTCTTGTTCCAGGAGATCTAACATCTCTTCTAGCCTTCTAGGCAGTGGTGGTGCACGACTTTAATCCCAGCACTTGGGAGGCAGAGGCAGGTGGATTTCTGAGTTCAAGGCCAGCCTGGTCTACAGAGTGAGTTCCAGGACAGCACAGGCTATACAGAGAAACCCTGTCTCGACAAACAAAAAAACAAATAAACAAAATAATGAATAAATAAATAAATAAAAAGACAGTTTCTCTGGTTGGCTCTGGCTGTTCTAGAGCTAACTCTATAGACCAAGCTGGCCTTGAACCCAAAGATCCAACTGCTTCTCACTTGCAAGTGCTATATACCATCACTAGCCAGCTAATGAATCTTTTTTTGGAGGGAGAGGGGAGGGTTCAAGACAGGGCTTTTCTGTGTGCCCTTGGCTATCTTGCAACTTGCTCTGTAGACCAGGCTGGTCTCAAACTCAGAGATCCACCTGCCTTTGCCCCGCCCCTCCAAGTGCTAGAATTAAACATAATACTCCACTGCCTGGCTATAACCTTTTGAAAGTGGACCTCTTGCCCTGCTGACTTATATACACCTCCTGAATGGACAGTTACCTTCCTCTTTCTCACACACACACATAGAGAACATAAAATTATAGCACACACATGTGCTCAGAAAGCCTCCACAGGTAAAGACAATGAATACAAAAGCCACTGAGAGAAGTTTCTTTTACCAAGTTTATTATTTAGGGATCCAGAAACAGGCCAAGGCAGGACTACTGCTCTGTCTCAGGTGCAAGTTTCTGAAAAAAAAAAAATCCTTAATTTTCTGGCCAATTTTCTTAAGCTTTTCACCAATCTTCTCCCCACCTTTCCAGAGGAGTCCAGCCAGCCGTGAAACTTTCTTGAACCGAAAGGGCTGTATACCAGGCTGTGTACCAGGAAGAAATGGGTTCCTTGTGGGGCTGGTTCCAGGGCCACCCAAGATTCTTCCCCACCTAGACCATACTTCTGGGATACTCCAAGAACCTCTGGACCCTATTCAGCCTTTGGGACATGCAGTTGGATCCTTAACCCCAATAAAAGATGAGAACCCGGAGCCTAGGAATAGCAAGGGGCTCCCAAGGGTCTGAGAAAGTGTACCCTAAGAGAATGCTCTGAACTTCAATTTAGCAGGACTCAGAATATCCAGTAGAGTGTATTAAACCCCAGGTGAAAAAGTCCTCACCCTCGAGTCCTGTCAGTCTTAGTGAGATCTAAGAATCTGCATCCGGAACAAGTTCCTATGTAGCCATGTCTGGCCTGGAACTCATTATGTAGGTAAGGCTGGCCTAGAACCCATCGGGATCCTCTTGCCTCTGCCTCCCAAGGAAGAGCCAAACTGAATCACTACTCCAGGGAATGACAGTCTTGAAGTTCAGGCTCAAGGCAGGAGCCAAGGGGATGGAGGGGAGCTCTCTTCTGCTCTGGGTAGGAATAGGGACTAACTGGTCTGCAGGATAACCCATGTTCCATCCCCTCACCATCCCCTGCACCCCACTCACCCCATTACAGCTGATGTCAAAAGAATCTGAGGCCGGTTTCAGGGTGACTGTCCCCATACACTGCTTCACCACCTTAGAAGAGAAAAACCATGGTCAAACTGGAATTCATTTGCCATAACCCCTAAACCCTAGTCCACTGGATGGAATATTCCCTTGTGACTCCTTGACTAGTTCCTCAAGAGGGACTCCCACCCCCCAGCCCCTCTGCCTTACCCCCTGTTCCTTGAAGGCACATTGCTCAGGTATCTGCTGCATTGCCTGGCACACACAGTCTTCTCACTCGGAACCTCACATACTTGGGAGTATCTGGTCCTCATCCTGGTCAGGGAAGAAAGGAGGGAGACTAGTCTCAGGCCCATTCTCAAAACTTGAAGGATCAGTCTCCTGACATGCACCGACAGGGTGACCCTCCAGCACTACATGCTGGGTGCTGAGACAGGTGCTAGGGCTGAGGTACAGAGGGAAGAAAAAATGAGCCCCCTCCTCCATCACCCCCCTCCCAGTGAATGAGATCAGCCCTCAGGCAGCTCCCCTTCTGCAAAGAGAGAGGCACTCGAGGATCAGGCACAACCTTAGGGACTTTAAGGTAGTGTCCCTCATTTGGATATGGAAAAACTTAAAGAAAAAACAAAAGGCTAATTCCCAGGGCCAAGATTCCACCCCAGTCCCTGCAATGGAAGTCCAGGCATCTTGTGCCACAGCAGGTATTCCAAGCCAAATGCTGGCGATCTGAAAGGAGACACAGATTTATGGAGTCTCCTGTGGAAAGGAGAGACTACACTGAAAGGAGGTGCCTTGGATTAGAAATTGGCTCTTCCTCTGCCTTACCCCTTGGGGCTCAGAATCCAGGTCTAAGAGACAGTAGAGATTGGTGTCCAAGGACTGCTGGTTGAAGGCATCCACAGCACGGAGCACAGCCTCCCTGTAGGTGAGAGTCTGGGAGATGGCTAGAGGCAACCCAGGCCCAGTAGCAACAGCAGTGATAGCAACCTCCACAGGGAAGGGACTGTCCCTATGGGACTGCATGGTTCCCAAGACTGCCTCCTCCAGGCCACGAGAGCTTCATTTATTCTCATCCTGAGATGTCCAGATGTGATGGATACTCCCCTACTTCAAGGTCAGTGAGCCTATATGTGGCACTCACCAAGAAACCTACCAAGGTGAGTGCCAGTTCTGCTCCAGAATTCTGTGAGTCTTCATTTTATTATCCCTTGCCTCAACCACTCACATTCTTCCCTTCACACACCCCTCCATTACTTGCTTTTTTCCATTTCTTCCCTCTCTCCTCTTGCTCCCCAAAGTTGAATGGGATCCTGGTCCAATAATGCAGAAACAGAAAGCCACAACAGAGGTCCTACCCAGGAGTAAGAATAGTAAGTAAAACTTCTGCATCCCAAGTCCAACCCCAAGCAACAAAAAAAAAAATGAAAGCGACACGCCTCTACTAAATGCAGCTTTATTTCCAGAACTTACAAAGCTCTGTTTACATACATAAGTACAGATCGCAGCTTTGACCCACTCGGGGTAGTGGAAACCCCTGGGAGATGAACTGCCATAACCAAGAGAAGGGGAGACTCAGTGGGCTGGCTCAGTTCTCAAGACCCAGAAGTGCTGGTCAGCCTAACCCCATCCCTGTCTGAGACTACCTTCCCATATGATGTGTGTGTGCTGAAGAGATGAAACACGGAAAGCATCTCAGTCGGAGTCACAGGCCTCTTGTTGGATGGTGGCGCATGCATTGTAGAGGCCAGGCTGTCCTAATGGCCTTTCAGCCTTTCGTGGATCAGCTCTGAGATGGCTCTCTGGGTCCGCTTCTCCAGCTTCTACAGCTTCTTGGCCACATCTCTCTTGAGATCCCAATCCAGTTTCTGAGGTGCTAGGTTGGCCAGGTCCACTTCCTCAATGACAGGCTCTGGCTTGGCAGCCTCCAGCTGCTTCTTCACCTTCTCCTCCAATGCAACTGGTTTGGCCTGGGGGACCTGCCACCTCTTCAGGTCTCTATTTTCTGGGACATAGTTCTGAAACCTGGGTTCCCTGTGCTCCTCTTCCTCTTCTCTGAGCCTCTTGTGCTGTGGCTTCCCATCTCCCCTGTCCTTGCACCCAGCTTTCTCCCAGAGGGCCTTCAGCCGTTCTTTCCGCATCAGCGCCTCTTCTTCAAGTTGGCACACACCAGCAGGAGCAGCTGCCATCTTTTCAGAGGCCTCCTCCTTTTCTGCTCTGGCCTCACACAGACTCAGTGAGAAAGTGTTGGACTTAAAGATCTAAAACCAGGGGACACGCTCCCCCAGAAACTCTCACAGATGGGATTCACTGCAATAACCTGAGGTTGGATGATAATAATAACCCAGTGCACTGGAGTTCTCTGCATACAGGCCAGAAGAACCAAGAAGAACCTCAAGTTGAAGTAAGAGCAGTTTTTATACTGTTTAAGGGGTGGACTAGAGAAACAGTGACTAGGCACAATATGATTGGTGGAACAATGTGACTTTTAAACTGATTGGTCTTTGGGGAATGAGGTGGCAAGGACCACCCTTGTCTGTAAATGGCAAGGATTGGTTCCTCCTGAGGAATGTGTCTACCTGCCTAGGGCCTTCCCCACCTGCAGGTGTGGTCTGAGAATGTTAATCCCTGCTTCCTCTGAATGTTAATCCAGCAGGGTAATCCAGCAGTGTCCTTGGACTAAGGAATGTGCTCCTCCCAGGATGTGTCCTGGGGCAGTTAATTTTTAAGTTGAACCAAATTCCTAGAAAAGCAAGTGGAATCAGACCTTAGAGGAAGAGAATACAGGGAGTGGATTGCTCTGGTTTGCCTCACCTCCACACTCCTCTCCTGATTGCCTTCTTGGAATACTTAGCCATCCTTATGCACTTGTGCCAATTCTTCAAGAGCAAATGCCTTGAGAAACTTTCCGTGAGCCTGGTGAGGTGGTGCACGTTTGTAATTCCAGCACTTCAGAGGCTGAGGCATCATGAAAATTAGGGGGTTGGGTTCAGTGTGGTTACATAAGATAACCTCTTCTTAAAGCCCCACTACCAGACAAACACTCAGAAACCTGCCTTGGCCACTCTCAAACCCATCTCACTCTGGGGTCAGCCTCTCCTGCTCTACAGACAGCAGCAGCCAGTGGCACCTGGAACTCTCCTGATGAGTGGTTGCTCTTAAGCCTCGCTCTCCACTCTCTGGCTGGACTCCAGACCTGCTGAGTTGGAGACCTGGCTGCATGGCCTTTTCCTATGAACTCAAGAATGATCACTCATCCCTTTCTGGAGCTGCAACATAATCAGAGTCAGGCTGCCTTCCCTGCCTAGGATCCTGCAAACAGCAACCAGGGCCAAATAAGCACCACAGTATAGAAAGAGTTTGACCAGCACAGGGCAATGGTGGTGACCGCATTTAATCCCAACACTTGGGAGACAGAGGCAGGTGGATGGATCTCTGAGTTCGAGTCCAGCCTGGTCTACATAGCGACTTCCAGGACAGTCAGGGATACCTAGGGTGGGCTCAATAGAGGGAGGAGACCTGAGAGTGAAAATTATAAAGGCCATTTTTGAAATATGTGTAGATTTTTGCCTTACAGAACTGAAATAAGATTCAGGCTTCACTTCCAGGTGAAGACACTTGCTGGATTACATTCCTCAAGCCTCGCCAAGCAGGAAGGCATTCCTGATACAGATAAAGATGCTACCACTAGGTGGGTCCCTAGCCCTATAGCCGGAAAGTAAGATAGCAATCTGAAATGGCCGATAGGGCACCAATGGCATGGTAAAAACCACATTTTTGAGAAGAATGCAGGGCGATTTCCACATGACACTAATCATTTAGAGTGAATACCTCTGATTGTTCCACTGTTTTCATGTTTTGTATCTTAACAACCCATCCCACTCCCCTGGTTTGTGGTTTTTCCCTTTAAAAACCCTCCAAGGACTGGCGAGGGGGTCGGACCTTGACTCCAGCGCGAGTGTACCTGGTCAGACCGCTGGCTGCCAGCTCTTTCCCTAAAAACCTCTGCTGATTGCATCCAGGTAGTTTCTTGTGATCTTTGGGTGGTGCGATTCCGGAGGCTGAGGAAGGGTCTCCCGAGTATGGGGGTCTTCCCAGCCAGAGTGAAGCCTAAAAGAGATGGATCATGGATCAGCAGGGGAAGTCAGCAGTCTCAGGTGATCCTTACCATCCTGGACCCAGAAAGTGCTGTCTGCCCACAAAGCCTCACACCAGACAGACATGCACCTTGTCTCTCTCTCTGGCTCTCTCTCTCTCTCTCTCTCTCTCTCTGTGTGTGTGTGTGTGTGGTGTGTGTGTGTGTGTGGTGTGTGGAGTAAGGAGGCAGAGGGATGGAAAATTTGCTAAAAAAATATGGGTTTCCCTTTGCAGATGGCAGGCACAGCACAGGATCCTAATGGATTTAGATGTCGAGAGGGAGGCCAGGAGTTTTGATGAGGGTGCTTGTGCCTACAGGGTGGGCTGGGGCAACTTCCTTAAAGAAAAGATAGCCAGCCATGCCTAGAAGGGTCAAAAGCTCTCTGAAACTCAGAGCTCTTGCATAGAACAGAATCCATAGAACTAGATGGGATCAGTAGGATAGGGGATGGGGAAGGGTGTGTGTGACTCAGACATAGCCTGGACAGAGCTGTTTGAACTACAGAGGGAGGCCACCCCGGTATCTCTAAGAGACCTTTACCATGAGGACAGAAGACATCTCCATCCAGCCTCACAGTTCTGATCCCCATCTCAGGGGTCTCCTCTCTGCCCCCTCCTTGAGTCTACCTGGTCACAGATATGGACTACATTGGTCCCAACCCAGCAGCCTAGAGAGAACTAACTTCTCACAGTAATGAGAACCAAAACCTTGCCTATAAGATGCAGGTTCTACCATTTGGAACTAACCCTGGTTGGTCTCTTAGGCTGGCTGCCGAGTGGCCAGGACCTTTTTCCTCTACTTCCTGGCAACAAATACTACTGGATTCTGGTGGAGGGGCTGTACTTGCACAGCCTCATCTTCATGAACTTTTTCTCAGAGAAGAAGTACCTGTGGGGCTTCACCATCTTGCCTGGGGTGGGAGCCAGTGTGGTGGGTAGGGTGAAAGTGGACTCCCACAGGGCATGTCCTGTCTCAGTTTATAGCAGGCTGGGTCCGCCCATCCTGCTGTGACTGACTGTTACAGCTCTAAGGAACTCCACTTGACTATAGGCAGGGTTCACGAGGTGCTGTTGACTTGGCCTGGCATTCAGCTCTCTTAGGGTGATAATTCCTGGGGATACAATGAGGTAAAACTTGGGACGGGAGTGGGATCTAAAGTCACCAGTTAGCCTGGGGTTGGGGGTATAGTCTGGAGCTTACAGTGTTTGTGCGTGTATGCCTGTGCACATACAGGCACAGGACAACGCTGTGGAGTCAGTTCTTCCACCTTTGCGTGGGTTCCAGGACTCCAGCACAGGTTGTCTGGGGTGTGCAGCAAGGACTGACTTTTACCCCTGAGCCGTCTCTCCAGCTCTTGCTAAACTTGAATCTGTAATGTACCTATGTAGTTGGATGTCTGTGGACTATGACACTCTCATCTCAGTCCTGGTTCTTATGTCTTCCATCAGTCTTGCTCAGCAGTCAACCCTACTGATCTTTCCAAAAGATGTCAGTATATTAGCCATTTCTCTCCCCACATCCCTGGGCGAGCCTCAAGCTGGCCTGTAGCTGGATGATCTGAACTCCTGATCCCTGCCTCCCTGGACTGCTGGTGTTACAGGTTATCTACAGCCACACGAAGATCTGAAACTGTCATCTGAAAGATTTTATTTACTTTTTGGGTGTCCTAACTTCTGTGTGCACACGCACTTTACTGCATGACCTAAGTCCTCAGCACTGTCTGCCAAAGCTGGGCCACTGTATGGAAGGAACACAACATACAGGGACCAGCACACTTCATGAGTTAGGTGAGAGGAAGCCCTAAAATGAACTGTCAGGAGCCAACTTAGGAGAAGCTAAAAACTAGCAGGTGACATTCCTGAGATGGGTCCACTTTGGATTCTAATTTATGACACAACTAGGTAGGCAAGGCCCTTCAGAAATTCATTTTAGGAAAGATTCTGCTATTAATATGCTTTTTTGTTCTTATTAAATATATGTAAAAATCACTATGTGTTAACCCAAACTTTTGAGCCGATCTCTGCAGAACAATGGAGATGTACTATGTTGTGATGCTATATAGACAAATACAGGAGTTTTTCAGGACAGGGTGTCTCTGTGTCGTCCTGGCTGTCCTGGAACTCACTCTGTAAACCAGGCTGTCCTCAAACTTAGAAATTCACCTGCCTCTGCTTCCCAAGTGCTGGGATTAAAGGCATGGGCCACCACTGCCCGGTGATTTCTTAATTCTTAATGATGATCCTGGAAGATTCCTAAATAATGCCAGTATTTTTAAGCTTTTTTATACTGGGATTACTATTAGGTCCTCCTCTCTCACACTTTCTCTCTCCTCTCTTTCACTCTCTCTCTCTCTGTCTCTCTCTCTCTTTTTTAAATTTATTTAATTATGCGAGTACATCTTCACTGTCTTAAGAAAATACCAGAAGAGGCCATTGGATCCCATTACAGATGGTTGTGAGCCACCATGTGGTTGCTGCTGGGAATTGAACTCAGGACCTCTGGAAGAGCAGTCAGTGCTCTCAACTGCCAAGCCATCTCTCCAGCCCCTCTTAGGTCTTCACTGATGTCAAAATTGCAAGGAGAACTCTGCCAGTCTTTAGTGTCATGAGTTAGTTGCTTCTGAGATAGCAAGCAGGCACCTACTACTCAGAGCACATTCCAAGAGGTTGTAAAACATTAACCAAAGGTCATAAAAAAGGGAACTACAATTTACTATAGGCACAAGGACAGAAGATAAAATATCGACTGGGTTTTTCTATACAAAGATTCACTAATAACTTACTGTTTTTAACTCTCATGACCTGTAGAGCTGTGACAGATAATGTCTGGCCAGATAATTACTCCTAATGTCTATGCATGCAAACATTCTCTGTTGTAAACTTATTTATGTGTAAACTTGTGATGAACTTTTTATACCATATGATCATGTATTCTGAAAGATGGCTATGTGCTGAGGACAACCAGAAGAGTCAGAACTGAGCTGAGGAGAACTTTTGTAGACAAAACGGAACACAAGAAGAACTTAGAAATAAAGGCATACCATTGGGAGCAATGGTATTAAGAGTAAGGACATCACTGTGACATCAGAGCAGGAGGAGAGAGTAGGACAAGAATGCAGAGTGGAATAACTCATAAACTATAAGGCAACTTAAAAAACTAAGAGAGCAACATGCAGCATGCTAAGGGAAGGAGGAGAACAGAGGAAGCTCCAGAGAGAGCAGAAAGAGCAGGCAGGCTTCTCCTGTCCCATGGACAGAACAGGCCTTTTCTTAATAGCAAGGCAGGCGTAGTCATATTAAAGAGAACAAAGGTTTCTTCTCTTACAGATTTGGGTTTAATTCAGTTAGCAATAAAAGGGCAGAAGCTTTTCCCTTCTCTGTGCAATAGAGATGAAGCTCGTTTTTCATCCTAGAATGAGTGAGTTCTTTCTGAACTGGTACTTAGTCTTTTGCTCCAAATGCATGTTAGTATGGATGTGTGTGTGGTTCCATATGTAATTGTGAGAACATATGCAAACTGGGCCTCACTGGTTAGAATGGAAATGTATAAGTGTGCATGCATGAATCTGTGAATTTATATGAGCTTATGAATATGAATTATATGAGCTTATTCCATCTTTGCTTATGTAAAAGTTTTTCTCCTGCTAGCTTGACTCTCTTCCCCTGGTTCAATAGGAGTTTACTGCTCCAACCTTCCCCCTAGCCTGACCAGCAAGAGGCATCTAGACAAAGGGTGTCATGGCCCAAGATGCCTCACATTTGGAGGCCCAAAATGTCAGTGACCACACTATCAGTATTGGAACCCACACTGCCGAAAGCCTTGGGGCCTAAATTGTTAGAGCCCACACTGCCCCAAGCTGCTCCAGTCCACAGGGTCGGGGTTCAGCAAGAGAGAGAGGAGAGAGAGAGAGACGAGAGAGAGAGAGAGAGAGAGAGAGAGAGAACAGATGCAAGGAATGGAGACCAGACAGAGTATGATTCAATTCGTGTATCCTTCAGTCTCTCTTCTTAGTCCAGTCCCAAGTCTTGAGTTTCTAGTCCCTAGTGCCTCCAAGTTCCAGTCTCAAGTCTCATGTGCATATCCAAGTGCCCAATTCTCTATAGCTTTCTTCTGTCTGCCTATTGCCATTTATATGTCTCCCTTCTAAATCTCGCCCTCAAGTCATGCCTTAGGCCTTATCTCTAAACCTGACCTCTAAGTCCCACCCTTAAGTAACACACCTTAAGTCTCACACACCCAAGGGAAGATCCTGGATATCTAAAACCAGATGTTATCAGAATGTGCTCAGCAATGTAGGCTATTGAATCCAGTCTCTGTCTGGGTATATGGCTAAAGATGGCTGCAAGGATGATATCTGCAGGCTCCCCACAAAAGGGGGAAAAGCTCTAACAATTAATCCTTTACTTAATAGCCTGCTGTTTTACATTGAGGTGTTGAATGCCAGAGACTGCAGTTTCTGGCCTCCAAGGTAGGTCAGCTACAGTAGCAAAGTGACTTAGACTTAGATAGGAATGCTTTATTATTATGTAGAGTGAAAAATTATAAAGGCCGTTTTATGAAATATGTGTAGATTTCTTTGCCCTTAGACCTGGGCAGAAAAATGCAGGTCCCATTTTTCTGAATGTAAGATTTTCACTACCCCAGGACACATTCAGGTGGAGGACATTATTCCTGAATCAAGCCTCAGGCAGTAGGCCCAGCTCTGGGTGGGAGAGGCCCAAGGCAGGAAGGCATTCCTGACCACAGAAAAAAGATGCAAGCCACCTAGGTGGGGCTATAGCAGGAAGAAGTGAAGATCGTTAATCTGAAGTAGTTGGTAAATGAGAAGGTGGGACACAGTGACATGTATTACACCTTTCAGGGTGGGTTTCTCTGGAATGTTTCGCTACTCTTATTATGTATCCTTGGCAAATCCTCACCCCCTCCCCTGTCCCCTGGTTTGTGGTTTTTCACTTTCCAAACCCCCATGGACTGGATGTTGGGTGGAACCCCACTCCTGCGCAAGTGCATGGTGACACTGCTGGCTGCCAGGTTTCTTCCCTAATAAACCTCTGCTGATTGCATCCAGGTATGGTTTCTTGTGATCTTTGGGTGGTCGTGATTCCCTGAGACTTGAGGGAAGCGTCTCCTGAGTATGGGGGTCTTCAATTATTACACAGCAACCCTAAATATCTCCTAAGACCAAGTCTCACCCCTTCGAAGTTCCTCTCACTCTGCTGCTTCAAGAAGAACCAGAACAGGAAAGAAGTCTGCAGGGGCTGACCCTGCAAACTGCAGGTTTAATCTCCCAGAGAGGAGCTCCAGATGGCTATACCACATCAGCTTCATGCTTCCAGGCTGTCATCTAGAGAATCAACACAGAGGCTCCAGCTTAGTCCAGGCTCCAAGATCACAGCTAAACCTAGCAACCATAGCCTGATCTCTAGTAGACTGACGCATAGCTCTGACTGGGAGAGGAAAGACATGCATGGCTGGTAGCAGTGCAGGATCGGGGAGAGCAGTGTGATAGCCTCTAATCTGCCATGTTCTTTGTGAAGTTCTTCAGAGTGCAGCCTCCTCACTCTCATAGGACTGGCGGGGTCCAGAGGACCATGTGGGACTCTCTCCTTCTTTGGCACAAACTACTGCAAGGCCTTGTGAGGGGTCTAAGAGGGACAATCCCAGTCTCTATATCTGTGGTCTAAGGGTTCCGAGGCGACCACTGCTGAGTCTGACTAGAGACTAGGAGCAGAAGGTCAACATTGGCGCTGCCCACCCTCCAGGCTCACCTAGGCTGGCCCTAACAGGAGTAAGAATAGTAAAGTAAAACTTCTGCATCCCAAGTCCAACCCCCGAGCACCAAAAAAATGAAAGCGACACAACTCTACTAAATGCAGCTTTATTTCCAGAACTTACAAAGCTCTGTTTACATACATATGTACAGATCGCAGCTTTGACCCACTCGGGGTAGTGGAATGCCATGGGAGATGAACTGTCACACCCAACAGAAGCTGAGACTCAGTGGGCTGGCTCAGTTCTCAAGACCCAGAAGTGCTGGCCAGCCTAACCCCATCCCTGTCTGAGACTACCTTCCCACAGGATGTGTGTGTGCTGAAGGATGAAACACAGAAAGCATCTCAGTCGGAGTCACAGGCCTCTTGTTGGATGGTGGCGTGCATGGAGAAGCCAGGCTGTCCTAATGGCCTTTCAGCCGTTCGTGGATCAGCTCTGTGATGGCTCTCTGGTCCGATTCTCCAGCTTTCCAGCTTCTTGGCCACATCTCTCTGAGATCCCAATCAGTTTCCGAGGTGCTAGGTTGGTCGGGTCTACTTCCTCAATGACAGGCTCTGGCTTGGCACCTCCAGCTGCTTCTTTCACCTTCTCCTCCACTGCAACTGGTTTGGCCTGGGGGACCTGCCACCTCTTCAGGTCTCTATCCTCTGGGACATAGTTCCAAAACCTGGGTTCCTTGTGCTCCTCCTATCTTCTCTGAGCCTCTTGCGCTGTGGCCTCCCATCTCCCCGTCCTGCACCAGTTTTCTCCCGGAGGGCCTTTCAGCCATTCTTTCAGCATCAGTGCCTCTTCTTCAAGTTGGCACATACCAGCAGGAGCAGCCGCCATCTTTTCACAGGCCCCCTCCTTTTATGCTCTGGCCTCACGCAGACTCAGTCAGAAAGTGTTGGACTACAAGATCTAAACCAGGGGACACGCTTCCCAGAAAATCTCACGGTCAGGATTCACTGCAATAACTGAGGTTGGATGATTAATAATACCAGTGCACTGGAGTTCTCTGCATACAGGCTAGAAGACC